>NC_091243.1:1793849-1851349 GCF_040958095.1 Procambarus clarkii | reverse complement strand
ATACGATCTGTAGCACGTAAGAAAACTCCTTTATACAAAAAGAAGCTCATACTGACCTCCAGACGTGGTGGGGCGATATTAGCAGCTCTGCTACCTTTAGCTGTATCGTTAATTTCCTCCCTAATAAGGTAATTGCGTAAATAAGTAACGAGAGAATAAAATGGTGAAAGAATATTGCCTGGTACCACGATTCATAGCTGAAAAATACTTATTTAATAAAAACAAGAACTCACCATCACCTCCTAATGCGGTGGGTCTGACCTCCCCCGGTGGTGATGGTAGTGAAAGTATGTCCTTCTCTTTAAAAAACGAATCCACCCCAAGTAATAATAATGGGGGAGCCCGTAACCTACCCACCTGCGACTCTGGTAGGGGTGATGGGGGGGTGGGGGAAGAGGACACTCCTTCCTCCCACCTGACAACAACGGGCTGTGGGCGGTGTTGCCGTAGTAGCACCTCCAGACGGGCGGGGCTGGTCACACACCCTTTAAATGACATTGGGGCCCCTGGCGACCGTCGCCCGCCGCCACCCTTAAAAAGAAAAAAAAAACGCGGGCTGCCCGGCGCGACCATCGCCTTTTAAAAAAAAAAATAAATAAAAAAAGGGGACATTCCATCCTCCCGCCCGAAGTGCAAGTAATTGTTGCTGGCAACACTCCACATAAAGCCACCATCACACCCCAAAATCCAAGTCTGGACAACTTAATAAATGTGAATTTTAAAATTGAGGAAATTCCTCATGTCAAAGCATTATTGAACATGTTTGGACAAAACAGCCAACAGGTGATGTGGGATAGTCGCGGAAATTTATTAAAGCCTGTACAAAATTTAAATATTTTAGATATAATTAAAACTCTAGCCTTCACAAAGGGGCAATTTAGGGCAAGTGACAAGGAAGATGTAAGGGTTTTACTGAGGGTGGCTGGCATAGACCCAACCCTCATACGTAATTATCGCGCCAGATCACAGTTAAAAGGGGGGAGGGGCATCCATAGGAGACCCCATTGGGAGCCGTATTGAAGACCTATATGAAGACCATCTTAAAGACCACCATATTCAGTTGCATATCCACCATGGAGCAAGCTTCTAGACCCACTCCTCCCCCAGCTACACCCCCAGAAGACAAATCTCCCTTATTAAAGAAGTTGGTTGCTACTCAGCGGTACTACAAGTATGTCGAACACAAATGTAGATTGATATATGCATTGTGGGATTGTTATGACCGTCTTGTGTTGAGTGCCCCTCCAGAACGGTTTTTTAAGTCATTTGGAGAGACGGTGAAACGTTATGAAGAATATTCATCCCAGGAAATCCAGACGGAGATATGGCAAATGGAAAAATTAACCTTCCAACATCGAGACCAGATTACAGCCTTCGAGACTGGACGGAGTGTGTATGGACTTTTAAGGTAGGGAAGGCAGCCTCTACACCACACCCCATACATCCCTCCCCCTCCAGGTGGGGGACACAGGTGTATTTAAAGGCCTCCACCGTCACCCTCGGTCACCATAGTTGACGGCGACTCTACCCCGTTCCTCTCAACCGCCCCTCCGCCATGGCTTTATCGTCCATTAAGTCAATAGACAGCGACATCACCGACACCCACGCCTTTGGGGTCGGTGATGTTATAGTGTATGACCTCCCGGCTGCTGTTGTGCGTCCCTATGGACTGGCAAGTGTAATTTGGAAATGTTACAACTATGCCCGTGTGGAACGTGAAGGACTGACTCGTGTCAACAGGGCCACAATACGTTACCGGTCTACCCCTGGTGACATCGAGGTGAAGATAGCTCCCCTACCCTCCGACGGTCAAGACATTGTCGAAGAGCCAGTCTTGTTCTTCCGCCCCACCATCGTGGCGCTAATTTCCGCTTTCGGTGCAGGAGCACCCTTCGAGTCCAACCCTATAGCTCAGGAGCAAGTGCAGTCTTCCTCCGACATCCACTACATCACCAATGTCACCCTGGATACTGCCAAGAATAGGCTGTTTTGGCTGAAAACAGCCCTAACAAAGGTTGGCAATCTCATGGTAAGAACTCCAACCATGTTTCGGCTGGTGGTGCCCCATGGGCTGGGGGCCTCCCGTGATGGCATGGACAACTGGCACAAGGACGTCGGGCCCATGCTCATTTCCCTCAACGCTGAGCTGGCCAAGCATAACAAGGAGTTGGTAATCCTCAAACGTCCCTCTACCGTCACCCCATCGATGGTACCCCTCCCGAATGATGATCCCAGGGGAGAGGGTGATAGTAAAACTATCACCCTAGATGCAGTGGTGGGGGAGGGTGCCACCACCCCAGGAAGCTCTTCTCGTTCTACACCACCAGCACCACCAGCCACCCCCAGGAAGAAGAGACACCTACAAGAGTACTCATCCACCTCCAGCGCTGCTCCACCCCCACCCACAACATCTGGCACGGCCAAACGACGGATCGAAACCACTATTGACTTCGACCCCCTCTCAAATCATCGTATTGACACCATCCTCGATGGAGAGTCACAGGAAATATTCCTGTTATCCTCATCACCGAAAAAACAACGAAAGCTGTAACCATCAACGCTCAAAGAAGACGTGCCAGCACCACCACAGTCAGTAACAGCAGCAGCAGCAGCAGCAGCAACAGCAGTACCTCCATCTACAACAGCTTCGGTGGTGGTAGCAGTAGCAGGTCCACCGACGATGGTGACAGTGTTGTCGGCGGTAGTGGTAGCGGCAACGGTACCACCAACTACAGCAGTTCCGGCGGTGACAGCGGCAGCAACAGTACCATCATCGCCGGCAGCGGTAACGGTAGCGGCAGCAGTACCACCAACTACAACGGTTCCAGCGGTGGTAGCAGCAGCAGCAGCAGCAGTACCGTCAGCGGTGGCAGCGGTGTCAGTGGTACCAACAGCTCCCCCAGCAGCAGCGGCAGCAGCGGACGACAGCAGTACCAACAGCTGCTGCTCTTTATATGTAATTTGTTATGGGGGAACAAAATGTAGTTCCCCCTGTTGTAGTTCTTTTAAAAGTAATATTTCCTTAGTAGATTAATAAAATAAAATATAAGTAATGATGTTTTATTCCCACCCCAGTCAGTACATAACTTAACAATGGACGAGGAACACTACATATACCTCACTAGCCTCGACCAAGAAGATATATACAACAACACAAGTTCAGCATTTACAAACACCATCCCCACTCTACATTTAAACCCTTCCATTAAACATGAAGTGGCCTTAGTCAACATACTCCTTCCCAGACGAATTAACGCTATCATCAAGGATGAGGGGGAGTCTGGTATAGACGTCTATGCTACTTTTAAGCGAGGAACTCTTTCTAAAAGCCCAGAACATCTCATCTACACCTACACCCCCAAAACCAACATATTATCCAGAAACATCACATTCATCACGAGTGAGCTTAGCCGACAAATAATCACCGACATGAAGCTTAGCTTCCGAGGTGATTTCAAAATATACTTCTCAGAAAGAGAACCAATCCTCACCTATGATCAATCCTTAGAGCGTGTGTTACTCTCCTCTACACTTAACAATGAAGGCACTGGTTCCTTATATTCTCTTAGTCTTCAATTTAAACACAGAATAGCTAATGTACTTGGTTTTGACAGCAGTCGCAAATACACCATTTATCAGACAAAATCAGATGACATTACAGCAGCCTCAAAGATCGTGGCCTCATTCCCCCCAGACAATGACGGAGGTTGTGACTATTTACTCATTTATAGTGACGTCATCGAGCCGGATCGTTACGGGGGACAAATTGTAAATATCTTAGATGCAATCAATTATCATGACTCTTATTCTAGAGGGGCTCATCCCCTAGTGTACAAGACATTAAATACTAACACGTTGGAGAAGGTGAGCATTAAGATAACAGATCAGTTTGGGCGAAAGGTTAGTTTTGAAGATGGGAGGTCGGTTACGGTAGTCTTACACCTCCGCCCTAAGGTATAACAATATAATCTATATAAATATAAATATATATATATATATATATATATATATATATATATATATATATATAGAAGTGTTTACCCACATCATCGGTTATTATAAGAAGGGGAGTCGGGATGCGAGTACCTTTCCACACACCCTCCCAGAAGGAGTATGGGGAGATCTTCTCCCCCCTCTCTGGGAGATACGGGGTGAGGGGGGGAGCGATGAATGACATACGCACATTCCAAGCGCCTTATCTCAGATCTGGTGGTGGTTTTTTTGGGACCTTAGCCGGCTTGGCTCGACGAGCCATACCATTTTTCATGAAAACTGTAACGCCGACTGCTATCGATTTTGGGAAAAATGTTCTTGGTGATTTAACCAGTGGTAGACGGGATGTAAAGAGCGCTCTGAGAACTCACGGTATTGATGCTCTTAAGACTGTGGGGAAGAAATTGGTAGCAGGCGGGAAAATTAAAAGACTCTCTAGGAGAAGAAAAAATAAAAATAATAAATGTAAACGAGCCCTTGGATATAAAAATGATGTATTTTCACTACAGTAAGCAGTCATACTTCACCCTTCGGAGGAGATCATGGCGGAGGCTAGTGGAGCTGGGTTGAAAATCCCTGTAGAATATTATACTTCCAGTATTATTGACCAATTTCCTAGAAGTAACAGAATACGTAATGTGGAGAGTTCAATTGCCTCCACACAGCAAATAGACATTCTACCTGTCAACCTCCCCATTAATCAACGTTTGCGGGATAATTACTTAGAATTCCGCATCCCCGGAACCCAGGGCGCCTTCTTAGATTTAGCTAATATTGTTATAGATTTTAAGGTATCTTTAACGAAAGATGACGATACCACAAAATTGGAAGAGGATGACCATGTGGAATTTGTTAATGGGTTGTCAAATACCATGTTTAAAGGTGTTCAGGTGTTTTTAGGAGAGCAGGTAGTTGAAACAAATTCTAATTTTAATTATTGGTCGTTTATTAAATTAATTACCTCCATGCCTCCATCAAAAATGTCTTCCTTGGGGAGGATTGGAGCCTTTCGTAGGGACTGGAGTGATGATGGTGTAATCCCTAACGAATTTACTAATACATTTTTTACTGGGGCAACCGCCAAGGATAAAAAATTTATGACCGATTTAAAAGGTAAAGGATTGTCAATGTGTTTTCCCCTACTATTGGACGTAACAACCCTAGACCAATACATATTAGATAATATAGATGTGCGCCTAAGATTGGAGCTCTCCCCACATGCTTGGGTGCTAAATACAAGTGTGGACGATGGCTCTAAGTATCGGCTGCATATGGATTATGCTAAGTTGTGGGTAACACGAGTGTTCCCCTACCCAAGTGCTTACCTAGCCTTAAACAGCTCACTGTTAGCATCCCCCGACCCCATAAGCTATACTTTCAATAAAACCATTTCTAAAACATATGTCCTAGCAGGGAATCAAACTAGTCTCTTAATTGATCAGCCTTGGGCGCAAGTAATTCCTCACAGGATATTCATGGTAATTGTGCCAATGAATTATTTCGCAGGCCTTCACCAGGGTAATGGATTATATTTTGAAAATGCAAAACTGAAAAATATCGCCATGTATTTGAACAATAATGCAATTTACCGAATTGGTGGTGATTTCGACAATCATTATGCCCGCCTTTATTACGAAACTTTGAAGACATTAGGCTTAGAGCGTGATTCACTTCTAGCCTATGACACTTTTAATAAGGGAAGATCGATATTCGCCTTTGACTTAACCACAATTCAAACAAAGGATTCCCTCCCTGTGGAGAAATCTGGCAACTTGCGTATGGAGCTTGAGTTTGGCGGTGGTGTTACATATAACAGGCTGGTTTTACTGTTTGGGGAAACGACCGGGGTACTATCCATCGACGGACAGAGAACTGTTCTGTGTGACGTGCGAGCTTAAAAACATAATGAATTGTAATGATATAAATATTAATTTAAAAAATAATCTAGGGGATCGAGCACTCTACCTAGGTTGTTATAATGCTGATGAAATAGAACATTTAAATATCTCATCAAGAAAACCTATTGTTCTCATAACTAATATTTTACCATCACATAGCAGATTAACTATGGGACATTGGGTAGCTATTTATGTTGATAAAGTTAAACATCGAATGTTTTTTTTCGATAGTTATGCAATGTCGGCGGTTACTTATGGACATTATTTTCAGGGATTTATTAAAACTAACACAATAACAAAGGTGTTTGGAATGTGCTACAGACTCCAGAGTGATTTTACCCTTGCTTGTGGACTGTATTGCGTAATGTTCGTCCATAGGGTGAGTCACCTGGGGTTGCCTTCAACAGTACATTACTTACATAATGTATTTTCAAGCGTTAGTTTAAAATTAAATGATAAACGAGCCCTCGCTTATGCGAGACGATATTTTCCTATGAAACATCACTGTGTTAGGACATTTTGTAGAGGAGTAAGGGTTGGTTCTTATAGGTGGTGTAGAGAATATTTTTGTTAGCTAGGCAACCCACCTAACAGGGGGATTACCCCACATATAAAACACCTCTCACCCCACAACCTCCCTAGAAGACCCCCATCCCCCTTATCCTACAAATGGAAGGCGTCTCCCCAGAAACACACGCAGGGAAGATTGAAGTCCTTGAAGGGCCTGGTTAGTATTACCCTCACTTTCTGGTAAAGATTTATTTTTTTCCCACAATAGAAAGTTTGCTCAACCTCTATTTTACCTCTTCTTTTTTTTCAGTGCAATTCTTAGGACCTGTCCACATTTGTAGAGTAGTAATTCTACGAGGAAGGTCTGCCCCAAACAAGATGCTGTTACGTACCCTAATTGATGATGCCTGCTGTAGAGGACACAAGGTCGCTCCTGCAGGGGGAGAGGTATGTACTAACTGTTCTTAGAGGAAATAGAATATTTTTCAAATAAAAGATATAGTCCTATAAATTATTTTCCCCATCTCTTTCCAGAACACTTCAGATGAGAGTCAGAAGGAAAGTCGTCCAAAAGGCAACCAACCAACTCACCCCACTCCCCCAAGAGAGGGGGGAGGGGGTCAAGACCTCCCCCCACTCACCACGGATGGGGAGACGTCAGAATTCTACTCAGATGAGGAAGGGGAGGTGGAGGGGGGAGAGGGATAGGGGCCATAATTAACTTCTTATACATCATTTGTGATTTTTACCTAATAAAACATTAATAAATTCTTTGATTTTTTTTAACCCCTGGAGGAGATTTATAATTTAATACCCCTATATAAGACCCACTCAACCTCCGCTGGGTGTGGAACTCTGTTACGGTAAAGTCAAGGCCATTAGGTGCGAGGAAGGGTACGGGCGACCACCCTCACCGGGAGGAACCTGTTTTACACCTGCCCCCATAGAGGAATGTGGGGGCGTAACTGGCACTCACCCACGAGTGTTTATTATACAAATAAATTCATTTTTACTTAAATATATTGTCATACTTTACTGTATAAATGAACATGATCATAGTGGCGCATAATAGATACCTATCTTCACTGTTTTTTCGACTGCTACCACTCACACCTTGGGTGACCTAATATGGAGTGGCACTATGTGGCTCCCCGCTTCTGATTTCTTATCTGATCTCCTTACATAGGTGGCTCTATGTGGCATTTCCTATTCTACTTTGGAGTACTAGCATACTAGCGATCATTGGGGTACTAGCGATCATTGGAGTACTAGCGTACTAGCGATCATTGGAGTACTAGCATACTAGCGATCATTGGGGTACTAGCGTACTAGCGATCATTGGAGTACTAGCGTACTAGCGATCATTGGAGTACTAGCATACTAGCGATCATTGGGGTACTAGCGTACTAGCGATCATTGGAGTACTAGCGCATTAGCGATCATTGGAGTACTAGCATACTAGCGATCATTGGAGTACTAGCATACTAGCGATCATTGTCGTACTAGCATACTAGCGATCATTGTGGTACTAGCATACTAGCGATCATTGGGGTACTAGCATACTAGCGATCATTGGAGTACTAGCGATCATTGGGGTACTAGCATACTAGCGATCATTGGGGTACTAGCGATCATTGGAGTACTAGCATACTAGCGATCATTGGAGTACTGGCGTACTAGCGATCATTGGAGTACTAGCGTACTAGCGATCATTGGAGTACTAGCGTACTAGCGATCATTGGAGTACTAGCATACTAGCGATCATTGGGGTACTAGCATACTAGCGGTCATTGTGGTACTAGCATACTAGCGATCATTGTGGTACTAGCATACTAGCGATCATTGGGGTACTAGCATACTAGCGATCATTGGGGTACTAGTGTACTAGCGATCATTGGAGTACTAGCGATCATTGTGGTACTAGCATACTAGCGATCATTGTGGTACTAGCATACTAGCGATCATTGTGGTACTAACATACTAGCGATCATTGGGGTACTAGCATACTAGCGATCATTGTGGTACTAGCATACTAGCGATCATTGGAGTACTAGCGTACTAGCGATCATTGGAGTACTAGCGTACTAGCGATCATTGGAGTACTAGCATACTAGCGATCATTGGGGTACAAGCATACTAGCGATCATTGGAGTACTAGCATACTAGCGATCATTGGGGTACTAGCATACTAGCGATCATTGGAGTACTAGCATACTAGCGATCATTGGGGTACTAGCATACTAGCGATCATTGGAGTACTAGCATACTAGCGATCATTGGGGTACTAGCATACTAGCGATCAGTGGAGTACTAGCATACTAGCTATCATTGGAGTACTAGCGATCATTGGAGTACTAGCGTACTAGCGATCATTGGAGTACTAGCATACTAGCGATCATTGGGGTACTAGCGTACTAGCGATCATTGGAGTACTAGCGTACTAGCGATCATTGGAGTACTAGCATACTAGCGATCATTGGGGTACTACCGTAATAGCGATCATTGGAGTACTAGCGTACTAGCGATCATTGGAGTACTAGCATACTAGCAATCATTGGGGTACTACCGTAATAGCGATCATTGGAGTACTAGCGTACTAGCGATCATTGGTGTACTAGCATACTAGCAATCATTGGAGTACTAGCATACTAGCGATCATTGGGGTACTAGCATACTAGCGATCATTGGAGTACTAGCATACTAGCGATCATTGGGGTACTAGCATACTAGCGATCATTGGAGTACTAGCATACTAGCGATCATTGGGGTACTAGCATACTAGCGATCAGTGGAGTACTAGCATACTAGCGATCATTGGAGTACTAGCGATCATTGGAGTACTAGCGTACTAGCGATCATTGGGGTACTAGCATACTAGCGATCATTGGGGTACTAGCATACTAGCGATCATTGTGGTACTAGCGTACTAGCGATCATTGGGGTACTAGCGTACTAGCGATCATTGGAGTACTAGCGTACTAGCGATCATTGGGGTACTAGCATACTAGCGATCATTGGGGTACTAGCATACTAGCGATCATTGGAGTACTAGCGTACTAGCGATCATTGGGGTACTAGCATACTAGCGATCATTGGGGTACTAGCGATCATTGGAGTACTAGCATACTAGCGATCATTGGGGTACTACCGTAATAGCGATCATAGGAGTACTAGCATACTAGCGATCACTGGGGTACTAGCATACTAGCGATCATTGGAGTACTAGCATACTAGCGATCATTGTGGTACTAGCATACTAGCGATCATTGGAGTACTAGCATACTAGCGATCATTGGAGTACTAGCATACTAGCGATCATTGGAGTACTAGCATACTAGCGATCATTGGAGTACTAGCGTACTAGCAATCATTGGGGTACTAGCGTACTAGCGATCATTGGAGTACTAGCATACTAGCGATCGTTGGAGTACTAGCATTCTAGCGATCATTGGAGTACTAGCATACTAGCGATCATTGGAGTACTAGCGTACTAGCGATCATTGGGGTACTAGCGTACTAGCGATCATTGGAGTACTAGCATACTAGCGATCATTGGAGTACTAGCGTACTAGCGATCATTGGGGTACTAGCGTACTAGCGATCATTGGAGTACTAGCATACTAGCGATCATTGGAGTACTAGCGTACTAGCGATCATTGGAGTACTAGCGTACTAGCGATCATTGGAGTACTAGCGATCATTGGAGTACTAGCATACTAGCGATCATTGGAGTACTAGCATACTAGCGTTCATTGGAGTACTAGCGTACTAGCGATCATTGGAGTACTAGCGTACTAGCGATCATTGGAGTACTAGCGTACTAGCGATCATTGGAGTACTAGCGTACTAGCGATCATTGGAGTACTAGCGATCATTGGAGTACTAGCATACTAGCGATCATTGGAGTACTAGCGATCATTGGAGTACTAGCATACTAGCGTTCATTGGAGTACTAGCGTACTAGCGATCATTGGAGTACTAGCGTACTAGCGATCATTGGAGTACTAGCGTACTAGCGTTCATTGGAGTACTAGCGTACTAGCGATCATTGGAGTACTAGCATACTAGCGATCATTGGAGTACTAACGTACTAGCGATCATTGGAGTACTAACGTACTAGCGATCATTGGGGTACTAGCATACTAACGATCATTGGGGTACTAGCGTACTAGCGATCATTGGAGTACTAACGTACTAGCGATCATTGGAGTACTAGCATACTAGCGATCATTGGGGTACTAGCATACTAGCGATCATTGGAGTACTAACGTACTAGCGATCATTGGAATACTAACGTACTAGCGATCATTGGAGTACTAACGTACTAGCGATCATTGGGGTACTAGCGATCATTGGAGTACTAACGTACTAGCGATCATTGGGGTACTAGCGATCATTGGAGTACTAGCATACTAGCGATCATTGGAGTACTAGCATACTAGCGATCATTGGAGTACTAGCATACTAGCGATCATTGGAGTACTAGCGATCATTGGAGTACTAGCATACTAGCGATCATTGGAGTACTAGCGTACTAGCGATCATTGGAGTACTAGCATACTAGCGATCATTGGGGTACTAGCATACTAGCGATCATTGGAGTACTAGCATACTAGCGATCATTGGAGTACTAGCATACTAGCGATCATTGGAGTACTAACGTACTAGCGATCATTGGAGTACTAGCATACTAGCGATCATTGAAGTACTAGCATACTAGCGATCATTGGAGTACTAGCATACTAGCGATCATTGGGGTACTAGCATACTAGCGATCATTGGGGTACTAGCGTACTAGCGATCATTGGAGTACTAACGTACTAGCGATCATTGGAGTACTAGCATACTAGCGATCATTGGAGTACTAGCATACTAGCGATCATTTTAGTACTAGCGTACTAGCGATCATTGGAGTACTAGCATACTAGCGATCATTGGAGTACTAGCATACTAGCGATCATTGGAGTACTAGCGTACTAGCCATCATTGGAGTACTAGCATACTAGCAATCATTGGGGTACTAGCATACTAGCGATCATTGGAGTACTAGCGTACTAGCCATCATTGGAGTACTAGCATACTAGCAATCATTGGAGTACCAGCGTACTAGCGATCATTGGAGTACTAGCGTACTAGCGATCATTGGAGTACTAGCATACTAGCGATCATTGGGGTACTAGCATACTAGCGATCATTGGGGTACTAGCGTACTAGCGATCATTGGAGTACTAGCATACTAGCGATCATTGGGGTACTAGCATACTAGCGATCATTGGAGTACTAGCATACTAGCGATCATTGGAGTACTAGCGTACTAGCGACCATTGGAGTACTAGCATACTAGCGATCATTGGGGTACTAGCGTACTAGCGATCATTGGAGTACTAGCGTACTAGCGATCATTGGTGTACTAGCATACTAGCGATCATTGGAGTACTAGCGTACTAGCGATCATTGGAGTACTAGCGTACTAGCCATCATTGGAGTACTAGCATACTAGCGATCATTGGAGTACTAGCGTACTAGCGATCATTGGAGTACTAGCGTACTAGCGATCATTGGTGTACTAGCGTACTAGCGATCATTGGAGTATTAGCATACTAGAGGTCATTGGAGTACTAGCATACTAACGATCATTGGAGTACATGCGTACTAGCGATCATTGGGGTACTAGCATACTAGAGGTCATTGGAGTACTAGCATACTAGCGATCATTGGAGTACTAGCATACTAGCGATCATTGGAGTACATGCGTACTAGCGATCATTGGGGTACTAGCATACTAGCGATCATTGGGGTACTAGCGTACTAGCGATCATTGGTGTACTAGCATACTAGCAATCATTGGAGTACTAGCATACTAGCGATCATTGGGGTACTAGCATACTAGCGATCATTGGAGTACTAGCGTACTAGCGATCATTGGAGTACTAGCATACTAGCGATCATTGGAGTACTAGCATACTAGCGATCACCGAAGACGTCATGACCTTCGTTCTCCAGTTTAGAACCACCTTCATCCACTTGTACTGGACTGTACAGCGACGATCTCGCTTCTTGCACGTCGGCGTTCAATCCCCGACCATCAAAGTGGTTGGACACCATTCCTTCCTTCCATCCTGTCCCAAATCCTTCCCTTCATATCCTTTCTAAGTGCTACATTAGCGTAACGTCTTAGCGCTTTCTACTGGTAATTACTTGTTTGCTTCCAGTGGTGTGTGGATTGGTCCGTGTGATAGGACCTGAGCATTTGTGTCCACGTCCCTGTGGTGTGTGGAGTGGTCCGTGTGATAGGACCAGAGCATTAGTGTCCACGTCCGTGTGGTGTGTGGAGTGGTCCGTGTGATAGGACCTGAGCATTAGTGTCCACGTCCGTGTGGTGTGTGGAGTGGTCCGTGTGATAGGACCTGAGCATTAGTGTCCACGTCCGTGTGGTGTGTGGAGTGGTCCGTGTGATAGGATCTGAGCATCAGTGTCCACGTCCGTGTGGTGTGTGGAGTGGTCCGTGTGATAGGACCAGAACATTAGTGTTCACGTCCGTGTGGTGTGTGGAGTGGTCCGTGTGATAGGACCAGAGGATTAGTGTCCACGTCCGTGTGGTGTGTGGAGTGGTCCGTGTGATAGGACCAGAGGATTAGTGTCCACGTCCGTGTGGTGTGTGGAGTGGTCCGTGTGATAGGACTTGAGCATTAGTGTCCACACGTCCGTGTGGTGTGTGAAGTGGTCCGTGTGATAGGACTTGAGCATTAGTGTCCACGTCCGTGTGGTGTGTGGAGTGGTCCGTGTGATAGGACTTGAGCATTAGTGTCCACACGTCCGTGTGGTGTGTGGAGTGGTCCGTGTGATAGGACCTGAGCATTAGTGTCCACGTCCGTGTGGTGTGTGGAGTGGTCCGTGTGATAGGACCTGAGCATTAGTGTCCACGTCCGTGTGGTGTGTGGAGTGGTCCGTGTGATAGGACCTGAGCATTAGTGTCCACACGTCCGTGTGGTGTGTGGAGTGGTCCGTGTGATAGGACTTGAGCATTAGTGTCCACGTCCGTGTGGTGTGGAGGTCACACTAGCGCTGTATACACACTGGAGAGGAGCCAAGTGTACTCGTGTTACTTTACCCACAGGAGGATACAGTGAGTCGTGTGTTTTTGTTACCCCAGCGAGTGATTGCTCGTCTCCGGGTCTTAGCATTTCGCTCAAGGGGATTAAAAAGCTGGTCTATGAGTCGTGTGTTTTGTGTTACCTCGGTGACCCTGAAACCGAATGTACAATAACGTCATTCCTAATCTATTTTAAATCTCCTATTTTCTTCCAATCTATGATAACCAGAACATCAACTGTCACTATTAGATGAACTTCAATAGGTCTATTCCCACTATAACTAGTGGGTTTAGACCCCCCTTACCTCGAAATTATTCTATATATTTAGGGTAGGAATATATTTTCACATATTAACCTAACATATCCCTGATCCACCCCTTTATTTTTTTAATTACCCCTATACTAAAATTTCGTGGTAAGGGGGGTCTAAACCCCCTAGTTATGGGCTAGGATAAAGAAAATTGGGATATGGTAATTGTATAGTTTTAGTGAGTCATATCTCTTTCTGAAAAATATGTTGTAACATAGAGTTCAGATCCAGGTATATAAGGTAAGGTTAAGGATGGTTAAGTTGAACTGATGTAGAACAAAATTCCCTTTATTAACACATTTTCCATTAACCCTCAGGTAATAGAGGCTAGCTTGGGATGGTTGTATTGATGTGAAAAACAAACGTGGCTAAGAATATAGTGAACCAAGATCCATGCATCAGAGGTTAGATCCAGGGCCGTTTAGTTGATGCACAAACAATACTTTCCTCCCAACCAAAGGAAGGTTAGGCACAGGGTGGCAGAGTTGGTGTATAAAAACAAAACACTTACCCAACAATATAGCTACAATATTGAACATAAATCCAAGTTTAATAGGCGACGGGTAATAAGGTTCATATTAAAAAAAAACATCACTCTCTATGAATATGGATACAATGTTCAACAAAGAAGCTTGTAGGTAAGGCGCAGTATGGTTAGGTTCATATCCAAAACTTCACTTTTCTAAGAATATAGATTCAATATTCAACAAAGCTCCAAGACTACTGCTGGTTAGGCACGGCCCTTTAGGTTTATTTACAAAATTAACACTTCTCTGAGTATATGTCATATCAAACGTTAGGTTCTAGGTGGTTGAGTTGTGGTAATATGAGGAAAATACCTAATAACAACACACTTCTTATAATAATACATTAGCAAAATTAGCTGTATTCCAAGGTTTGAAATGGATGTTAGAAGTAGACATTATCAGCTCTGACAGTTAACTCGTGCTCTGGATGTGATGCCCATAGGTATATGTAGTAGAATTTGGGGTTTTGGTTTGATATATTTAGGATAAATTTACTGGAATTGTTACAAATTGGGGTAATTTGGGTGAATTTAGCTAATGTCGTGTTAGGATAGGTTAGGTTAGGTCTGGTTTGGTAGAATTGATGATAGAAAATACACCTGGAAATTGGAAATAGCTAGACGACCAGAGCACTAGCTCTATGAAATGACTTTGGGAATGGGGGATGTTGTGTCAAGACTGGATGTTGGATATTGGAAGTCATAGATGGAATAGGAGAAAATGTGGGTAAAAAGGGGCTTTGGCTGTGCTATGATACAAAACATTGGGTATATTTGGTGGAAATAGTGTTAAATTAGGTTAAATTTAGGTGGGAATAGGATAAATTTTACAAACTTTAATAAAATCAAGCTTTGGATATGTTGGGTCTGGTTAGGCAAGGTCGTGTAGGGAGGTTGGAATCGGTCAAAATGTAGGGTAAAAATGGGTGTTGGCTGTGCTGTTACAAATTATTTGTGTATATTTAGTGGAAATTGGGTTAAATTAGATTGAATTTAGGTGGGAATAGGATAAATTTTGCCAACTTTAATCAAATCTATCTTTGGATATGCTAAGTCAGATTAGGTAAGGTGGTGTAGGGTAGGATGGAATAGGTGAAAATGTGGGTAAAAATGGACATTGGCTGTGCTATGATACAAAACATTTGGGTATATTTGGTGGAAATAGGGTTAAATTAGGTTAAATTTAGGTGCGAAAGCATAAATTTTACCAACTTTAATAAAATCAAGCTTTGGATATACTAGGAAAGGTTAGGTAAGGTTGTATAGGGTAGGTTGGAATAGGTAAAACTGTGGGGTAAAAATGGGCATTGGCTGTGCTATGTTAAAAAACATTGGGTATATTTGGTGGAAATTTAATTAAATTTGATTAAATTGAGATAGGAATAGCTTAAATTTGGCCAACTTTAATCAAATCTGTCTTTGGATATGTTAGGTGAGGTTAGGTGTGGTTGTATATGTAAGAGATATATAATATCTTAGGGGTAATGATCTAGCATGTTCATAAAATAGTGCAAACTTACTTATTTGGGGGTTCGAGCTATAGATAGCTTCTTATCTTGAGGTTATCTTGAGATGATTTTGGGGCTTAGCGTCCCTGCGGCTCGGTCTTCGACCAGGCCTTCTTTTTGTTATACATCCCCAGGAAGAAGCCCGTAGCAACTGTCTAACTCCCGGGTACCTATTTACTGCTAGGTAACAGGAGCATCAGGGTGAAAGAAACTTTTTGCTTATTTGTCTCCGCCTCCACAGGGGATTCGACCCGGAACCTCAGGCCTACGAATCTGAAGAGCTGTTCACTCAGCTGTCAGGCGCCCCTAAGTGACATATTTTGTGTGTGAATGGAATATTTGTGTGGAAATACTTTGAGCGTAAATGCTATATTGAGTGTATATGTGTATGTGTTTTGTACTGTGTGTTTTTGATTTTGTGTATTTTTAGTGCAAGTACAAGTGTTGTATTTTGTGTTAATGATGTTAAATTATTAAATTTTAGTGCGCCTTATTAAAACCTTACCTTTTTATTAGTAATATAATTATTCAAATGGGACATATACACCCTGGTTTATCCATATGAATGGTATGAAGATGGGTATTTAATAATATTTGAACTTGCTTGAATAATATGGTCACCTTGCTGATTGGTATCTACTAATATAAATTAACAGTTTATTCAATAATAAAGATTACTTGATGTGAATGAGCTGTAGGGTTACTGAAATCTTGTTCTTAATGCATTTTAGGGATTCATATGGCATAAATTACATCTGATTAATGGGGCAATGGCAGCAAAACAGCAGGATATTCTCTATGCATGCATGAATTGTGGAGTATGTGTAGGTATGTATGCTTGTATTTGTGACTGTTTGTTTAGAAACAAGTAAGCTGATTTGCGTAGCAAGATTAAGATTTTTGAGGTGTAAAGATGATTAACCTATGAACATAGTGGCTAGCATCCAGCTGAGTTGCTAGATTGATGAATTGCAATGCGATATTTGGGCTGCTATTTGATGGATGTGAGGACAGTTGACTAGCCTATGAACATAGCTACTGGTCCACTGAGCCACTGAGATGTACGGTAACTACTTGTGGATTGTAGTATGATATCTAGTTACTCATGTTGCATAATTGTTGTTGAGTAAAAAACTAAAATGTGAGCTATTTATTATAAACTATTATTATAAACTAATATCAGATGTAGAGGGTTCCCTTGATTGTTTTAAACATAGGTTGGACATATATATGAATGAGATTGAGTGGAAATATATAGGAGCTGCCGTATATGGGCTAATAGGCCTTCTGTAGTTACCTTCATTCTTATGTTCAGCTCACCTGCTATGCTGCCAGACATACGATTTTGCTTAAATTGCGGTACAACATTTGGGCAGCTATTTTAATTTTGAACTTAGCACTGCATAATGAATTATAGTTGTGGATGACTATAATGTATATTGTAACCTATGATGAAGTTAGATTAGGTGGGGGTATGGATAGTCTAGCCATATTTGAATAATAACATTTAATACATACTACATATGCAAGTACCATGCCAAGGCCTAATTGTGAATCTTTGTGACGTCACTCACAGTTGAACGGTCAGGTTGCAGTGGAGCCTTAACACCTACCTGTTAATGACTGACCACACTCTATCCCTATACTGAGGCAGCTTTTGGGACGTCGCTAAACAACAACGGATCTGTAGAATCTATTTGTGTGTATATAATAGGTTAGGTTAGAATGGTTTGATAGGGCTGATGAATTGAACAACAAAAAATATGAACAATGAGCGAAAATACGAGCGTGGCATCGTCGCATGTGATGACACAGAGTACGGTTGAGATGCTGAGGGAGATTACGAGATTTCGCTAATGTGTAACCCTCCTAGAAACCACATATGCAACGTTGGCTAAAAGCAATGCACTCATTGGTGGATCAAACCGCACTAGGGATCATGATGTCAGAATGAACGAAACTGCAGACGGCTTATTTTTCAAAACTTGCGAAGCCGCTTCTACTCAATGCAGATCATATATAGGCAAACTGAATGAGTATTTAGATTATATATATGCTACAGTGGGGTGTTGGGGGGGGGCATGTTTTTGAGCGAATGTGAGACGTGCACAGGACTAGGAGCGACATCTATTTGGAATACTAATGAATTCCTGTTGAATTCTCCATGTCTGGGGGGAGGGGTCTGTTTCATATAAATGGGTGATAGCGGATTTTCATTTTATTTCCCTATGCTCGATAAGCAATTCTCGAAGGAAGATTAAGAAAGTTCAAATTACATACTTTAGAAAGGCGAAGAAATAAGGGGTGACATGATAGAGGTGTGAGAGAATGGACATGACAAAGGGGGATATTAATAGCCTATTAAAAGAATCAACACGAGACTGAACACGAAACAATGAGCATAAATTGGATAAGTTTTAGATTTAGGAAAAAGACCTGGGTAAATTCTCGTTTGGTAACAGGGGTGAACGCTGAGATAACGCCACGATAGTTAACGCTCTGTGTTGCTCCCCCTTGTTTCATACGAATAAGAGATAGTGGGTTTCATCAGTTTCTATGCTCAATAAACGATCCTTGGCCGGACACTTTAAATATAAAGCTTCCAGATAAATAAGGGGAATATATAGGACCTTCTGAATATTAATGGAGTTACATTATCGATGTGTATAAATGGAGAAGAAAGGGGATATTAATTAGGAATAGACCTACTGAAGTTCATCTAATAGTGACAGTTGATGTTCTGGTTAACATAGATTGGAAGAAAATAGGAGATTTAAAATAGATTAGGAATGACGTTATTGTACATTCGGTTTCAGGGTCACCGAGGTAACACAAAACACACGACTCATAGACCAGCTTTTTAATCCCCTTGAGCGAAATGCTAAGACCCGGAGATGAGCAATCACTCGCTGGCGTAACAAAAAATACACGACTCATAGACCGGCCGTCGCCATCTGTAACGAAAAACACACGACTCATAGACTGGCTTGGGGAAAAGGCAAAATAGCCGGTCTATGAGTTTTTTCCCACTACTACAGTGCACAGGATTATGAGCAACCCTCAGCTGGACTACTGTGAACATATGCCGGGTCCTGTACTGTGTACAAGGCTATGAGGTAACCCTCAGCTGGACTACTGTGAACATATGCCGGGTCCTGTACAGTGTCCAGCAACCCTCAGCTGGACTACTGTGAACTTATACCGGGTCCTGTACTGTGTAATTGAAGCGAAGAGACAGTCTGGGGACGTCCGTGTCCTTCGTCGAGGCTCCGGCAGTAACGTTAAAGGTTAAGACGTTGGTGTTAACTTTACTAATAAGTTACATTATCCTGGAGCTGGGGCGACAGGGATACATTAGTGACAGGGATATATGGATACATTAGTGGCAGGGATACATGGGATACAGTAGTGACAGCAGGAGGTCTGCTTCCTCCTGTTTTTCCTGTAACGTGAAGGTTTGAGTAAAATATATATGTAAATGAACCAAATTGTGAATAAATATTCTGTTATGAACTCAGGTCCAAGTAAATATATAACTTACTTTTGTCTTAAGAATTTTCTTCTGAGTTCACTGTTTTCGTTAATGCATTTTACCTGTTTTCGTGTTTTCATTTCAATGCCTTTGAAATTTTTAGTATACATTTTAAATGAATTAATTTCAAATTTAATTTATATGTGGCATTTTTACCACCGTGAGAAATAAAAATCTGGCTTAATCTTCATTTAAGCGAGATTTTTGTGTAATTGGAGAAAGGTAGGAATGAAATAGCTGGTATTTATAGTCCAGGATTTATTTTTATTAAACTAAATGGTTTGTGACAGTTAAAAATTGTTTGGTTTTTGTTTATTTTTGTGACATTTGTCAATGTTTGTGAGGATGTTAAAATGTGTGTTGAAGAATGCTTATTGCTGTGTGTGTGCTCTCACCTAATTGTACTCACCTAATTGTGCTTGCGAGGGTTGAGCTCTGGCTCTTTGGCTCTCAACCGTCAATCAACAGGTGTACAAGGTTCCTGAGCCTATTGGGCTCTATCACACACACACACTCACACTCTATATGTGTGTGTGTGTGTGTGTGTGTGTGTGTGTGTGTACTCACCTAATTGTGCTTGCGGGGGTTGAGCTCTGGCTCTTTGGTCCCGCCTCTCAACCGTCAATCAACTGGTGTACAGATTCCTGAGCCTATTGGGCTCTATCATATCTACATTTGAAACTGTGAATGGAGTCAGCCTCCACCACATCACTTCCTAATGCATTCCATTTGCTAACTACTCTGACACTGAAAAAGTTCTTTCTAACGTCTCTGTGGCTCATTTGGGTACTCAGCTTCCACCTGTGTCCCCTTGTTCGCGTCCCACCAGTGTTGAAAAGTTCGTCCTTGTTTACCCGGTCGATTCCCCTGAGGATTTTGTAGGTTGTGATCATGTCCCCCCTTACTCTTCTGTCTTCCAGTGTCGTGAGGTGCATTTCCCGCAGCCTTTCCTCATAACTCATGCCTCTTAGTTCTGGGACTAGTCTAGTAGCATACCTTTGGACTTTTTCCAGCTTCGTCTTGTGCTTGACAAGGTACGGGCTCCATGCTGGGGCCGCATACTCCAGGATTGGTCTTACATATGTGGTGTACAAGATTCTGAATGATTCCTTACACAGGTTCCTGAACGCCGTTCTGATGTTAGCCAGCCTCGCATATGCCGCAGACGTTATTCTCTTTATGTGGGCTTCAGGAGACAGGTTTGGTGTGATATCAACTCCTAGATCTTTCTCTCTGTCTGTTTCATTAAGTACTTCATCTCCTATTCTGTATCCTGTGCCTGGCCTCCTGTTTCCACTGCCTAGTTTCATTACTTTGCATTTACTCGGGTTGAACTTCAACAGCCATTTGTTGGACCATTCACTCAGTCTATCCAGGTCATCTTGTAGCCTCCTACTATCATCCTCTGTTTCAATCCTCCTCATAATTTTTGCATCGTCGGCAAACATTGAGAGGAACGAATCTATACCCTCTGGGAGATCATTTACATATACCAGAAACAGTATAGGTCCAAGGACTGACCCCTGCGGGACTCCACTTGTGACGTCTCGCCAATCTGAGACCTCACCCCTCACACAGACTCGTTGTCTCCTGTTGCTTAGGTATTCCTCTATCCACCGGAGTACCTTCCCTCTCACTCCAGCCTGCATCTCCAACTTTCGCACTAGCCTCTTGTGTGGCACTGTATCAAAGGCTTTCTGACAATCCAAAAATATGCAGTCTGCCCACCCTTCTCTTTCTTGCCTTATTTTTGTTGCCTGGTCGTAGAATTCAAGTAACCCTGTGAGGCAGGACCTGCCATCCCTGAACCCATGTTGATGCTGTGTTACAAAGTTCCTTCGCTCCAGATGCTCCACTAGTTTTTTTCGCACAATCTTCTCCATCAGCTTGCATGGTATGCAGGTTAGGGACACTGGCCTGTAGTTCAGTGCCTCCTGTCTATCCCCTTTCTTGTATATCGGGACTACGTTAGCTGCTTTCCAAGTATCTGGCAGTTCCCCTGTTGCCAGTGATTTGTTATACACTATGGAGAGTGGTAGGCTCAGTTCTCTTGCTCCTTCCTTTAGAACCCAAGGGGAGATTCCATCTGGGCCTATAGCCTTCGTCACGTCCAACTCTAGTAAACACTTCCTTACTTCCCCACTGGTAATCTCAAACTCTTCCAGTGGTTCCTGGTTAGCTATTCCCTCACTTACCTCTGGAATTTCTCCTTGTTCTAAGGTGAAGACCTCCTGGAATTTCTTATTCAATTCCTCACACACTTCCTTGTCATTTGTAGTGAATCCTTCCGCCCCTATCCTTAATCTCATAACCTGTTCCTTTACTGTTGTTTTTCTCCTAATGTGGCTATGCAACAATTTAGGCTGAGTCTTTGCCTTGCTTGCGATGTCATTTTCGTATTGTCTTTCTGCCTCTCTTCTCATCCTGACATATTCATTCCTGGCATTCTGGTATCTTTCTCTGCTCTCCAGTGTCCTGTTATTCCTATAGTTTCTCCATGCCCTTTTACTTTGCTGCTTAGCTAGCCTACATCTTTGATTAAACCATGGGTTTCTCATCTTCATTTCTCTGTTTTCCTTTTGGACTGGGACAAACTTGTTTGCTGCGTCCTTGCACTTCTGCGTGATGTAATCCATCATATCTTGGGCCGTCTTTCCCCTGAGCTCTGTTTCCCATGCTATATCTGTTAGGAATTTTCTTATCCCCTCATAGTTTCCCTTTCGGTATGCTAACCTTTTGGTTTCGGTATCCCTCCTCGAGTTCAATAACCCTTCTTCAATCAAGTACTCAAACACCAGTACACTGTGGTCGCTCATTCCTACTGGGTCCTCAAAACCGATTTCTCTTATGTCGGAGTCGTTCAGAGTGAAGACTAGGTCGAGTCTCGCTGGTTCGTCATTGCCTCTCATGTGTGTGTGTGTGTGTGTGAAGTTTACCGCCGAGGGAAGCCTCCCAGCACCCTAACAGAGCTGAGGCGCTGGGCTTCACCCACTGAGAGAGTGTGTTGAGGGCGCTGGGCTTCACCCACTGAGGGAGTGTGTTGAGGGCGCTGGGCTTCACCCTCTGAGGGAGTGTGTTGGAGGTGCTGGGCTTCATCCACTGAAGAAGTGTGCTGGGGGCGCTGAGATTCACCCACTGAGGGAGTGTGTTGGAGGCGCTGGGCTTCACCCACTGAGGGAGTACGTTGGAGGCGCTGGGCTTCTCCCACTGAAGGATTGTGTTGGTGGTGCTGGGCTTCACCCACTGAAGGAGTGTGCTGGGGGCTCTGGGCTTCACCCACTGAAGAAGTGTGCTGGAGGCGCTGGGCTTCACCCACTGAAGGAGTGTGTTGGGAGCGCTGGGCTTCACACACTGAAGGAGTGTGCTGAAGGCGCTGGGCTTCATCCACTGAAGGAGTGTGTTGGGGGCGCTGGGCTTCACCCACTGAGGGAGTGTGTTGGGGGCGCTGGGCTACACCCACTGAAGGAGTGTGTTGCGGGCGCTGGGCTTCACCCACTGAAGTAGCAGGGAGTGTGTTGGGAGCGCTGGGCTTCACCCACTGAAGAAGTGTGCTGGAAGCGCTGGGTTTCACCCACTGAAGGAGTGTGGTGGAGGCGCTGGGCTTCACCCACTGAAGGAGTGTGCTGGGGGCGCTGGGCTTCATTTACTGAAGGAGTGTGCTGGGGGCGCTGGGCTTCACCCACTGAGGGAGTGTGTTGGGGGCGCTGGGCTTCACCCACTGAAGGAGTGTGTTGGGGCGCTGGGCTTCACCCACTAAGGGAGTGTGTTGGGGCGCTGGGCTTCACCCACTGAAGGAGTGTGTTGGAGGCGCTGGGCTTCATCCACTGAAGGAGTGTGCTGGGGGCGCTGGGCTTCATCCACTGAAGGAGTGTGCTTGGAGCGCTGGGCTTCACCCACTGAGGGAGTGTGTTGGGGGCGCTGGGCTTCACCCACTGAGGGAGTGTGTTGGGGTGCTGGGCTTCACCCACTGAAGGAGTGTGTTGGAGGCGCTGGGCTTCACCCACTGAAGGAGTGTGCTGTGGGCGCTGGGCTTCACCCAGTGAAGGAGTGTGTTGGGGGCGCTCTGCTTCACCCACTGAAGGAGTGTGTTGGAGGCGCTGGGCTTCACCCACTGAAGGAGTGTGTTGGAGGCGCTGGGCTTTACCTACTGAAGGAGTGTGATGGGGGCGCTGGGCTTCACCCACTGATGGAGTGTGTTAGAGGCGCTGGGCTTCACCCACTGAAGGAGTGTGTTGAAGGCGCTGGGCTTCACCCACTGAAGGAGTGTGCTGGGGGCGCTGGGCATCATCCACTGAAGGAGTGTGTTGGGGGCGCTGGGCTTCACCCACTGAAGGAGTGTGTTGGAGGTGCTGGGCTTCACCCACTGAGGGAGTGTGTTGGGGGCGCTGGGCTTCACCCACTGAAGGAGTGTGTTGGAGGCGCTGGGCTTCACCCACTGAAGGAGTGTGCTGGAGGCGCTGGGCTTCACCCACTGAAGGAGTGTGTTGGGGGCGCTGGGCTTCACCCACTAAAGGAGTGTGTTGGAGGCGCTGGGCTTCACCCACTGAGGGAGTGTGTTGGGGGCGCTGGGCTTCACCCACTGAAGTAGTGTGTTGGAGGCGCTGGGCTTCACCCACTGAAAGAGTGTGCTGGAAGCGCTGGGCTTCACCCACTGAAGGAGTGTGTTGGGGGCGCTGGGCTTCACCCACTGAAGGAGTGTGTTGGAGGCGCTGGGCTTCACCCACTGAGGGAGTGTGTTGGGGGCGCTGGGCTTCACCCACTGAAGGAGTGTGTTGGAGGCGCTGGGCTTCACCCACTGAGGGAGTGTGTTGGCGGCGCTAGGCTTCACCCACTGAAGGAGTGTGTTGGAGGCGCTGGGCTTCACCCACTGATGGAGTGTGTTGGTGGCGCTGGGCTTCACCCACTGATGGAGTGTGTTGGAGGCGCTGGGCTTCACCCACTGAAGGAGTGTGTTGGAGGCGCTGGGCTTCACCCACTGATGGAGTGTGTTAGGGGCGCTGGGCTTCACCCACTGATGGAGTGTGTTGGGGGCGCTGGGCTTCACCCACTCATGGAGTGTGTTGGGGGCGCTGGGCTTCACCCACTGATGGAGTGTGTTGGGAGCGCTGGGTTTCACACACTGAAGGAGTGTGCTGAAGGCGCTGGGCTTCATCCACTGAAGGAGTGTGTTGGGGGCGCTGGGCTTCACCCACTGAGGGAGTGTGTTGGGGGCCCTGGGCTACACCCACTGAAGGAGTGTGTTGCGGGCGCTGGGCTTCACCCACTGAAGTAGCAGGGAGTGTGTTGGGAGCGCTGGGCTTCACCCACTGAAGAAGTGTACTGGAAGCGCTGGGTTTCACCCACTGAAGGAGTGTGTTGGAGGCGCTGGGCTTCACCCACTGAAGGAGTGTGCTGGGGGCGCTGGGCTTCATATACTGAAGGAGTGTGCTGGGGGCGCTGGGCTTCACCCACTGAGGGAGTGTGTTGGGGGCGCTGGGCTTCACCCACTGAAGGAGTGTGTTGGGGGCGCTGGGCTTCACCCACTAAGGGAGTGTGTTGGGGCGCTGGGCTTCACCCACTGAAGGAGTGTGTTGGAGGCGCTGGGCTTCACCCACTGAAGGAGTGTGCTGGGGGCGCTGGGCTTCACCCACTGAGGGAGTGTGTTGGGGTGCTGGGCTTCACCCACTGAAGGAGTGTGTTGGAGGCGCTGGGCTTCACCCACTGAAGGAGTGTGCTGTGGGCGCTGGGCTTCACCCAGTGAAGGAGTGTGTTGGGGGCGCTGGGCTTCACCCACTGAAGGAGTGTGTTGGAGGCGCTGGGCTTCACCCACTGAAGGAGTGTATTGGAGGCGCTGGGCTTTACCTACTGAAGGAGTGTGCTGGGGGCGCTGGGCTTCACCCACTGATGGAGTGTGTTAGAGGCGCTGGGCTTCACCCACTGAAGGAGTGTGTTGAAGGCGCTGGGCTTCACCCACTGAAGGAGTGTGCTGGGGGCGCTGGGCATCATCCACTGAAGGAGTGTGTTGGGGGCGCTGGGCTTCACCCACTGAAGGAGTGTGTTGGAGGCGCTGGGCTTCACCCACTGAGGGAGTGTGATGGGGGCGCTGGGCTTCACCCACTGAAGGAGTGTGTTGGAGGCGCTGGGCTTCACCCATTGAAGGAGTGTGCTGGAGGCGCTGGGCTTCACCCACTGAAGGAGTGTGTTGGGGGCGCTGGGCTTCACCCACTAAAGGAGTGTGTTGGAGGCGCTGGGCTTCACCCACTGATGGAGTGTGTTGGGGGCGCTGGGCATCACCCACTGAAGGAGTGTGTTGGAGGCGCTGGGCTTCACCCACTGAAGGAGTGTGTTGGAGGCGCTGGGCTTCAGCCACTGAAGGAGTGTGTTGGAGGCGCTGGGCTTCACCCACTGAAGGAGTGTGTTGGAGGCGCTGGGCTTCACCCACTGAAGGAGTGTGTTGGAGGCGCTGGGCTTCACCCACTGAAGGATTGTGTTGTAGGCGCTGGGCTTCACCCACTGAAGGAGTGTGTTGGGGGCGCTGGGCTTCACCCACTGAGGGAGTGTGTTGGGGGCGCTGGGCTTCACCCACTGAGGGAGTGTGTTAGGGGCGCTGGGCTTCACCCACTGATGGAGTGTGTTGGGGCGCTGGGCTTCACCCACTGAGGGAGTGTGTTGGGGGCGCTGGGCTTCACCCGCTGAGGGAGTGTGATTGGGGCGCTGGGCTTCACCCACTGAAGGAGTGTGTTGGGGGCGCTGGGCTTCACCCACTGATGGAGTGTGATGGGGGCGCTGGGCTTCACCCACTGAGGGAGTGTGTTGGGGGCGCTGGGCTTCACCCACTGAAGGAGTGTGTTGGAGGCGCTGGGCTTCACCCACTGATGGAGTGTGTTGGGAGCGCTGGGCTTCACCCACTGAGGGAGTGTGTTGGGGGCGCTGGGCTTCACCCACTGAAGGAGTGTGTTGGGGGCGCTGGGCTTCACCCACTGAGGGAGTGTGTTGGGGGCGCTGGGCTCCCCCACTGATGGAGTGTGATGGGGGCGCTGGGCTTCACCCACTGAGGGAGTGTGCTGGAGGCGCTGGGCTTCACCCACTGATGGAGTGTGTTGGAGGCGCTGGGCTTCACCCACTGAGGGAGTGTGTTGGAGGCGCTGGGCTTCACCCACTGAGGGAGTGTGTTGGAGGCGCTGGGCTTCACCCACTGAGGGAGTGTGCTGGAGGCGCTGGGCTTCACCCACTGATGGAGTGTGTTGGAGGCGCTGGGCTTCACCCACTGAGGGAGTGTGCTGGAGGCGCTGGGCTTCACCCACTGAGGGAGTGTGTTGGGGGCGCTGGGCTTCACCCACTGAGGGAGTGTGTTGGAGGCGCTGGGCTTCACCCACTGAGGGAGTGTGTTGGAGGCGCTTGTGAGGTGCCACTCTCGCTGTTGTCAGGGTCTTTCCCTCACTGCTCTCAGAGTGACTGTGTACAGTAATCGGTCTGGTGAGTGAGAAATAATTTCTTGCTTTAATATGTCCTAGTCAATGAATATTGAAAAAAATGTTATCTATTTCACGTTTAAGACGACGTACCTGTACTGTAAGTAAGGAAGTGAAGAGGCTCTGTTGAAGTTTATTATTGAGTATTATTTGAATATATTTTCATCCCCTTTCTCATATAGTGTTGTGTCTGGCGTCCTTCACCATGTTCTGCACTGTTTGGTGTTGTGTCTGGCGTCCTTCACCATGTTCTGCACTGTTTGGTGTTGTGTCTGGCGTCCTTCACCATGTTCTGCACTGTTTATTGTTGTGTCTGGCGTCCTTCACCATGTTCTGCACTGTTTGGTGTTGTGTCTGGCGTCCTTCACCATGTTCTGCACTGTTTATTGTTGTGTCTGGCGTCCTTCACCATGTTCTGCACTGTTTGGTGTTGTGTCTGGCGTCCTTCACCATGTTCTGCACTGTTTATTGTTGTGTCTGGCGTCCTTCACCATGTTCTGCACTGTTTGGTGTTGTGTCTGGCGTCCTTCACCATGTTCTGCACTGTTTGGTGTTGTGTCTGGCGTCCTTCACCATGTTCTGCACTGTTTAAGGTTCTCTGTGACTGGCGTTTTTCTTTACTTTCTGACCCAAAGAAGCAGAAGATGGGAAGAAGGATGGGTAGATGATATTACTGGAAAAGGATTTGGATGTGAAGAGAAGAGACTTGAGAGTTCAGTGGCCTTTCTACTGTAGATTGGCGTTTTGCTTTTGGTCTTGACCTGGTCTTGAGTTTGTCAACAGCGGCAGGAAGCTAGTGGTGAGGCGGTTTGGTAATGGCCTGGTTCAGATGAGGTGCTCTGTCTAGCTTGGAGGAGGCGTCTTCCCAATGGTGTTGGCGAACCTTATCGTTCTTTAAACTGGTATTCGGGGGTCGAGGTGGTGGTGGTGGAGGTGCTGTAGGTATGACGTGGTATTTTCGCCTAAATTGTCCACACGCTATCTTTGGTATCGGAGTTCCTTCCGGGTCGTTGTCCTTGGTAGAGAAGTCGTTCTGACTCCACTTATTCTTCCTGAAGATGGGGTCGATGATGTCTGTCTGCAGGATGCCGGGGTCTACGTATCGTTCCACTGTGGAATAATGGACGAGTATTGGGTGAGTGAATTTGACACTGTTCCTGTTGGCGATGAGCGGTTGCATTTTCTGTCCGGGTTTTTTCTAGAATTGCTGTTGCATAGAACTCGTCATCCTGTGAGATAAAGTGACAGTAACATGGTTTGCTCTTGTCTGTTCTGTCTGGTATTACTTCGGATACTGGTTCGATGTAGGTGATTTCCATCTCTTCTAGTACATCTTGTGGTACAGTTGCTTGTTGCAGTGGTACTGTAGCTGGGGCCTGTGTCGTTGTTGGGGTGGTACTGTAGCTGGGGCCTGTGTCGTTGTTGGGGTGGTACTGTAGCTGGGGCCTGTGTCGTTGTTGGGGTGGTACTGTAGCTGGGGCCTGTGTCGTTGTTGGGGTGGTACTGTAGCTGGGGCCTGTGTCGTTGTTGGGGTGGTACTGTAGCTGGGGCCTGTGTCGTTGTTGGGTGGTACTGTAGCTGGGGCCTGTGACGTTGTTGGGTGGTACTGTAGCTGGGGCCTGTGTCGTTGTTGGAGTGGTACTGTAGCTGGGGCCTGTGACGTTGTTGGGTGGTACTGTAGCTGGGGCCTGTGTCGTTGTTGGGTGGTACTGTAGCTGGGGCCTGTGCCGTTGTTGGGTGGTACTGTAGCTGGGGCCTGTGTCGTTGTTGGAGTGGTACTGTAGCTGGGGCCTGTGACGTTGTTGGGGTGGTACTGTAGCTTGGGCCTGTGTCGTTGTTGGGTGGTACTGTAGCTGGGGCCTGTGTCGTTGTTGGGGTGGTACTGTAGCTGGGGCCTGTGTCGTTGTTGGGGTGGTACTGTAGCTGGGGCCTGTGACGTTGTTGGGGTGGTACTGTAGCTGGGGCCTGTGACGTTGTTGGGTGGTTCTGTAGCCGGGGCCTGTGTCGTTGTTGGGTGGTTCTGTAGCCGGGGCCTGTGTCGTTGTTGGGTGGTTCTGTAGCTGGGGCCTGTGTCGTTGTTGGGTGGTTCTGTAGCCGGGGCCTGTGACGTTGTTGGGTGGTTCTGTAGCTGGGGCCTGTGTCGTTGTTGGGTGGTTCTGTAGCCGGGGCCTGTGTCGTTGTTGGGGTGGTTCTGTAGCTGGAGCCTGTGTCGTTGTTGGGTGGTACTGTAGCTGGGGCCTGTGTCGTTGTTGGGGTGGTACTGTAGCTGGGGCCTGTGTCGTTGTTGGGTGGTACTGTAGCTGGGGCCTGTGTCGTTGTTGGGTGGTACTGTAGCTGGAGCCTGTGTCGTTGTTGGGTGGTACTGTAGCTGGGGCCTGTGTCGTTGTTGGGGTGGTACTGTAGCTGGGGCCTGTGTCGTTGTTGGGTGGTACTGTAGCTGGGGCCTGTGACGTTGTTGGGTGGTACTGTAGCTGGGGCCTGTGTCGTTGTTGGGTGGTACTGTAGCTGGGGCCTGTGTCGTTGTTGGGGTGGTTCTGTAGCTGGGGCCTGTGACGTTGTTGGGGTGGTTCTGTAGCTGGGGCCTGTGTCGTTGTTGGGGTGGTTCTGTAGCTGGGGCCTGTGTCGTTGTTGGGTGGTTCTGTAGCTGGGGCCTGTGTCGTTGTTGGGGTGGTTCTGTAGCTGGGGTCTGTGACGTTGTTGGGGTGGTACTGTAGCTGGGGCCTGTGACGTTGTTGGGGTGGTACTGTAGCTGGGGCCTGTGACGTTGTTGGGGTGGTACTGTAGGTGGGGCCTGTGTCGTTGTTGGGTGGTACTGTAGCTGGGGCCTGTGTCGTTGTTGGGTGGTTCTGTAGCTGGGGCCTGTGACGTTGTTGGGGTGGTACTGTAGCTGGGGCCTGTGACGTTGTTGGGGTGGTACTGTAGCTGGGGCCTGTGACGTTGTTGGGGTGGTACTGTAGCTGGGGCCTGTGTCGTTGTTGGGGTGGTTCTGTAGCTGGGGCCTGTGACGTTGTTGGGTGGTACTGTAGCTGGGGCCTGTGACGTTGTTGGGGTGGTACTGTAGCAGGGGTCTGTGTCGTTGTTGGGGTGGTTCTGTAGCTGGGGCCTGTGACGTTGTTGGGTGGTACTGTAGCTGGGGCCTGTGTCGTTGTTGGGGTGGTTCTGTAGCTGGGGCCTGTGTCGTTGTTGGAGTGGTTCTGTAGCTGGGGTCTGTGTCGTTGTTGGAGTGGTTCTGTAGCTGGGGACTGTGTCGTTGTTGGTGTGGTTCTGTAGCTGGGTCGTTGTTAGGATGGTTCTGTAGCTGGGGCCTGTGTCGTTGTTGGAGTGGTTCTGTAGCTGGGGTCTGTGTCGTTGTTGGAGTGGTTCTGTAGCTGGGGACTGTGTCGTTGTTAGGATGGTTCTGTAGCTGGGACCTGGGTCGTTCTTAGGATGGTTCTGTAGCCGGGGCCTGTGTCGTTGTTGAGGTGGTTCTGTAGCTGGGGCCTGTGTCATTGGTGAGGTGGTTCTGTAACTGGGGCCTGTGTCTTTGTTGGGGTGGTTCTGTAGCTGGGGCCTGTGTCGTTGTTGGGGTGGTTCTGTAGCTGGGGCCTGTGTCGTTGTTGGAGTGGTTCTGTAGCTGGGATCTGTGTCGTTGTTGGGGTGGTTCTGTAGTTGGGGTCTGTGTCGTTGTTGGGGTGGTTCTGTAGCTGGGGCCTGTGTCGTTGTTGTGGTGGTTCTGTAGCTGGGGCCTGTGTCGTTGTTGGGGTGGTTCTGTAGCTGGGGCCTGTGTCGTTGTTGGGGTGGTTCTGTAGCTGGGGCCTGTGTCGTTGTTGAAGTGATTCTGTAGCTGGGGCCTGTGTCGTTGGTGAGGTGGTTCTGTAACTGGGGCCTGTGTCGTTGTTGGGGTGGTTCTGTAGCTGGGGCCTGTGTCGTTGTTGGGGTGGTTCTGTAGCTGGGGCCTGTGTCGTTGTTGGGTGGTTATGTAGCTGGGGCCTGTGTCGTTGTTGGGTGGTACTGTAGCTGGGGCCTGTGTCGTTGTTGGGGTGGTACTGTAGCTGGGGCCTGTGACGTTGTTGGGTGGTACTGTAGCTGGGGCCTGTGTCGTTGTTGGGGTGGTTCTGTAGCTGGGGCCTGTGTCGTTGTTGGGTGGTACTGTAGCTGGGGCCTGTGTCGTTGTTGGGTGGTACTGTAGCTGGGGCCTGTGTCGTTGTTGGGGTGGTACTGTAGCTGGGGCCTGTGACGTTGTTGGGTGGTTCTGTAGCTGGGGCCTGTGTCGTTGTTGGGGTGGTACTGTAGCTGGGGCCTGTGTCGTTGTTGGGGTGGTACTGTAGCTGGGGCCTGTGTCGTTGTTGGGGTGGTACTGTAACTGGGGCCTCCTGTCGTTGTTGGGTGGTACTGTAGCTGGAGCCTGTGTCGTTGTTGGGGTGGTTCTGTAGCTGGGGCCTGTGTCGTTGTTGGGTGGTACTGTAACTGGGGCCTGTGTCGTTGTTGGGGTGGTTCTGTAGCTGGGGCCTGTGTCGTTGTTGGTTGGTACTGTAGCTGGGGCCTGTGTCGTTGTTGGGGTGGTACTGTAACTGGGGCCTCCTGTCGTTGTTGGGTGGTACTGTAACTGGGGCCTGTGTCGTTGTTGGGGTGGTTCTGTAGCTGGGGCCTGTGACGTTGTTGGGGTGGTACTGTAGCTGGGGCCTGTGACGTTGTTGGGGTGGTACTGTAGCTGGGGCCTGTGTCGTTGTTGGGGTGGTTCTGTAGCTGGGGTCTGTGTCGTTGTTGGGTTTAGTACAGTTGGTAACGACGTTGTTGTTGTTGATGTTGCTGGTTCCGTTGTTTCGGTTTCTGCTGGTGTTGGGGTTTGTTCTGGTTGGATTGATGAAGCTTGATGGGGCTGTAATAGTTCCGTTGTGACCGACATCGTAGGTAGCCTGTTTGCATCATGACGACTGTTGAGTAACAGTCACATCAGAGTTGTGGTGGCCGAGGCTGCTCATTGGATGGTTGGTGAGTAGGTTGGTTGGACAGCAATCGCCGGTGTGCTGGGTCCCCTGTGGGGGGCGGAGCCCTGGCCTGATGCGGACGTCGTTGCAGCCGAGGAGTTGGGAAGCACAGAGAACGTCGTCGCCTGGAGGTTGAAACTCGCCGGCTGATTGGTTGTTGGTGTGGCAGGTGCCAATTTCTTAATTTAGTCCTGTCTTATGGAGCAGTCCATGAAAACGGGGAGGGGGGAGGGGTGCACTCACCTAGCTGTGCTTGCAGGGTTGAGCTGAGGTTCTTCGGTCCCACCTTTCAACTGTCAATCAACTGTTGTACAGGTTCCTGAGCCTACTGAGCTCTATCATGTCTACATTTGAAAATGTGTATGGAGTCAGCCTCCACCACATCACTGCCTAATGAATTCCATTTGTTAACTACTCTGATATTGTGGCTCATTTGGGTACTCAGTTTCCACCTATGTCCCCCTGTTCGCGTACCCTCCGTGTTAAACAGTTTATCCTTTTCATCCTTGTAAATTCCTCTGAGAATTTTGAGGTAGTGATCATGTCTCCCCTTACTCTTCTGTCTTCCAGTGTCGTGACTTGGATTTCACGCAGCCTTTCCTCGTAATTAATGCCTCTTAGTTCTGGGACTAGCCTAGTGACATACCTCTGAACTTTTTTCACCTTTGTGTTGTGCTTGACAAGGTACGGGCTCCATGCTGGGGCCCGATACTCCAGGATTGGTTTTACATATGTGGTATACAAGGTTCTGAATGATTCCTTACACCACAACCCGTTCTCGCAAATTTAATAAGTCAATATTGACTTATTAAATATGTGCATAGGTGACATACTTAACATAATAGTTTCCCTTGAAAAGCTTCATAGAAAACACAGACCTTACCTAACCTACTTAGTATGTTAAGATAAGCATCTTATTGCTTCGTAATTACAATTATTACCTTACCTATACCTATAATAGGTTAAGTAACAATTGTAATTACGAAGCTATAAGATGCTTATTTTAACATACTAAGAAGGTTAGGTAAGGTCGGTGTTTTCTATGAATCTTTTCAAGGGAAACTATTATGTTAAGTATGTCACCTATGCACATATTTAATAAGTCAATATTGACTTATTAAATTTGCGAGAACGGGTTGCTTACACAGGTTCCTGAAGGCTGTTCTGATGTTAGCCAGCCTCGCATACGTCGCTGATGTTATTCTTTTTATGTGGGCTTCAGGAGACAGGTTTGGTATGATATCAACTCCTAGATCTTTCTCTCTGTCCGTTTCATGAATTACTTCATCTCCCATTCTGTGTCCTGTGACTGGCCTCCTGTTTCTACCGCCTAGCTTCAAAACCTTACATTTACTCGGAGGTTGATCTGTAATAGCCATTTGTTGGCCCTTTCATTTAGTTTGTTTAGGTCCTCTAGTAGCCTCCTACTATCTTCCTCTGTCTTATTCCTCCTCATAATTTTTGTATTATCAGCAAACAATGGATAACGATTCTATACCCTCTGAGAGATCATTTACATATATCAGAAAGAGTTTAGGTCCAAGGACTGAGCCCTGCGGGTATCCACTGGTGACGCCTTGCCAATCTGAGACCTCACCCCTCACGGTGACTCCCTGTCTTCAGTTGTTTAGGTACTCCTATATCCAATGGAGTACCTTCCCTTTCACGCCTACCTGTATCTCCAGCCTTTGCTCTAGTCTCTTGTGTGGTAATGTGTCAAAGGCTTTCTGGATATCCAAAAATATGCAATCTGCCAACCTCTCTCTTTCTTGCCTGTTTTTTGCTGCCTGGTCGTAGAATTCAATTAATCCTGTGAGGCAGAACTTGCAATCTCTGTTGTTGATGTTGTGTTACAAAGTTCCTTCGCTCCAGATGTCCCACAATCTTTTTTTTCGCACAATCTTCTCCATCAACTTGCATGGTATGCAAGTTAGGGACACTTACCTGTAGTTTAGTTCCTCTTCTTGTATATCAGGACTACATTTGCCGTCTGCCAAATTGTTGGCAGTTCCCCTATTACCAGTGATTTGTTATACACTATGGAGAGTGGTAGACACAGTGCTTCTGGTCCTTCCTTTAGGATCCAAGGGGAGATTCCGTCTGGGCCTATAGCCTTTGTCACATCCAACTCTAGCAAGAGCTTCCTTCCATCTCCACTGGTAATCCCAAACTCTTCTAGTGGTCACTGGTTAACTATTTCCTCTCTTATCTCTGGAACTTCTCCTTGCTCTACTGTGAAGACCTCCTGGATTTGCTTATACAGTTCCTCGCACACTTCCTTGTCGTTTGTAGTGAATCTGTCTGCCTCTATCCTCAGTTTCATTACCTGTTCTTTAACTGTTATTTTTCTCCTGATTTGACTGTGCTGTAATTTAGGTTGCATCTTTTGCTTGCTTGCTATGTCATTTTCGTATTGCCCTTCTGCCTCTCTTCTCACCCTGACGTATTCTTTCCTGGCCCTCTGGTATCTTTTCTGCTCTCAAGTGTCCTGTTATTTCCATGGTTTCTCCAAACCCTTGTACTTCGTTGCTTAGCTAGCTTACATCTCTGATTTAAACCAAGGGTTTCTCGTCTGCATTTCGTGTTTTTCCTTTTGGACCGGGACAAACTTGTCTGCTGGCTCCTTACACTTCTCCGTGATGTAGTCCATCATGTCTTGGGCCGTCTTTCTCCCAAATTCACTTTCCCATGTTATATATGTCAGGAATTTTCTTATCTCCTCAGTTTTCTTTCGGAATGCCAGCCTTTTGTTCTCAATTCCCTTCCTTGAGTTCATTAACCCTTCTTCGACCAGATACTCAAACGTCAGTGCACTGTGATCGCTCCTTCCTACTGGGGCCTCTAAACCAATTTATCTTATGTCGAGTCGTTTAGGGTGAAGACTAGGTCGAGTCTCGCTGGTTCATCGTTGTGTCTCATTCTTGTGGGTTCCCTGATATGCTGGCATAAAAAATTTTCTTTTGCCACTTCCAATAGTTTAGCTCTCCATGTATCCTCACCTCCATGCAGTTCCTTGTTCTCCCAGTCTATCTTTCTGTGATTGAAGTCCCCCCATGATGAGCAGGTGGGATCTGTTTCAACAGACAGCAGCGGCTGCTCTTTCAATTAGAGTGTAAACTGCCATGTTGTTGTTATCAGACTCTTGCCTGGGTCTTCTGTCGTTTGGTGGAGGATTATATATCACTGCTACTAATCTTGGTCCTCCCATTGTCATGATCCCTGTTATGTAGTCTCTGAACCCCCCTCCCATCCTGGGATAATCATCTCCTTGAAAGTCCATTCCTTTCTCATTAGTAGAGCCTCTCCACCTCCTTCCCTTCCTTCCCTCTCTTTCCTTTTTACTGCGTAGTCCTGGGGAAACACCGCATTTGTAATGATTCCTGAGTTTTGTTTCTATGAGTCCTATTACATCCAGGTTCACCCCTTGTCTTCTTTCCTTTAGTTCATTTGCCTTGCTTGTTATCCCATCTATATAATAGTACCACATAGTGTGTGTGGTCCCCCACCATTGAGACACAGTTTGGTAGCCGACTGGCAGTCTTTGAAGTGATGGCTTTGAGTGCAGAAGGTACACTTTTCCTCGGCTTGTCGGCAGTTCTTGGTGTCATGATCGTTCTAGAAGCACTTGTAGCATTGGCGTATGAGGTTGTAGTGTTCTTTCTTGATGGTGTCTGGTGTTATTAAAATGTCCAGGCATCTGAAGCTATTTTCCACTGCCTGGGTCGCTGCTGCAGCTGTAGAGAAGGTAAATTTCAGGGTATGTTGTAGGTTGTCGTCGTTCTTATTGACTCTAACTTTGACTGCAGTCAGAGCTCGGTTCCTAGTGTTGATGCTTTCCAGTATGGTTTCAGGGTCCTGGGTAGCGACGTAGACGCTGGTGCGGCTGACAAAAATGGTTTTATCAGCCAGGTAGCGCCGGGTAGGCACGAGGGTTACGTCTGTGTCTCGTAGGGCTTCCTGGTGCTCTGGAGAACAGTTGTTCCAGAGCTTCCACCATTGAGTAGAGGAAAACTGCACCGACGCCATCAGCGGGAATGTCCAGTGGAGCTACACTGGTTGTGTTCACGATTTTAAATAGTATCTGGGGCCTGGTTATCTTGAGGTTATCTTGAGATGATTTCGGGGCTTTAGTGTCGTCGCGGCCCGGTCCTCGACCAGGCCTCCACCCCCAGGAAGCAGCCCGTGACAGCTGACTAACACCCAGGTACCTATTTTACTGCTAGGTAACAGGGGCATAGGGTGAAAGAAACTCTGCCCATTGTTTCTCGCCGGCGCCTGGGATCGAACCCAGGACCACAGGATCACAAGTCCAGCGTGCTGTCCGCTCGGCCGACCGGCTCCCTGGTGAGGCTAGTCCCCCCCCCCCCGAAACCAGACTTTAATGCAGTAAATCATGCCGTGGTATCTCTTTATGGCTTACGCATCACTGGAGATTGCCTACTGTCTTTACTCGGTATATTGCACCAAGATGGGAGTGGGGTCTCACAATCCAGAATGAATCTTGCCTTTCTGCCTTATATTTACCCACCCGGCAGTGTAGTGGTTCCTGTGTCTGGCGTCCTTCACCATGTTCTGCACTGTTTGTTGTTGTGTCTGGCGTCCTTCACCATGTTCTGCACTGTTTGTTGTTGTGTCTGGCGTCCTTCACCATGTTCTTCACTGTTTGTTGTTGTGTCTGGCGTCCTTCACCATGTTCTTCACTGTTTGTTGTTGTGTGGCTGGCGTCCTTCACCATGTTCTGCACTGTTTGTTGTTGTGTCTGGCGTCCTTCACCATGTTCTTCACTGTTTGTTGTTGTGTGGCTGGCGTCCTTCACCATGTTCTGCACTGTTTAGAGTGTTGTTGTGTCTGGCGTCCTTCACCATGTTCTGCACTGTTTGTTGTTGTGTGGCTGGCGTCCTTCACCATGTTCTGCACTGTTTAGTGTGATGTGTGTCTAGCATTCTTCACCTTGTTCTGCACTGTTTAGTGTGCTGTGTGTTTGGCGTCCTTCAGCATGTCCCGCACTGTTTAGTGTGATGTGTGTCTGGCGTCCTGCACCATGTCCTGCACTGTTTAGTGTGCTGTGTGTCTGGCGTCCTTCAGCATGTCCTACACTGTTTAGTGTGCTGTGTGTTTGGTGTCCTTCACCATGTTCCGCACTGTTTAGTGTTGTGTCTGCCATGCCTCAACATGTCCTGCACTGATTAGAATGTTGTGTGGCTGTAGTCCTTCAGCATGTCCTACACTGTTTAGTGTGCTGTGTGTTTGGTGTCCTTCAGCATGTCCCGAGTTGTTTAGTGTGATGTGTGTCTCCCATCCTTTAGCATGTCTTTCTCTGTTTAGTATGATGAGTGTCCTAATGTCTAATGTTTCTAATGCCCTGCACTGTTCAGTGATGTGCCTGGCGTCCTTCAGCATGTGCTGCACTGTTTAAGGTACATATCATATAACTCGAGGAATCTTTAACCAGGGAGAAATTTCTTCAATCCAATTTTTAATATTTTCTTTACGGCAGTGAGCTCATTTCTGATTATGTTTCAATGATCTTGCAGGTACTTGTTTTCTGGTTAGTTATCTAGCTATATAGAACAAACGTAAATGCTCGTTTGTTCAAAATCGATAATCTCCGAAAGTTCTTAGCCAATTGCTTTGAAATTATGATACAACATTCAATTCGCATACGAGCGTGTTTTTATATGCCTACCATATAGATGCCATGTTTGTGACAGATAAAAACAAGTTATTTTTTTTAAACTGTGTTTTTTTCATTTGAGTTTTCATATGAGGGAAATCTCCAAAATGTCTATACCGATTGCTTTGAAATTTTGACCCAACATTGCATTCGAATATGCGCGGGATTTTGCATACCTTATATACATGCCACACCTGTGACAGGTAAAAAACATGTTTTTTTTTAAAGCAGTGCCATCTGTTGGACATAAGAGCAGCATTCCCTGTAATCTCTGAAAACTTTTCTCCAATCGCTTTTTATATACCTGCTATATTGATGCCATACCTGTGACAGGTAAAAATATTTAAAAAAAAAAACACCATCTGTTACATGTAAGAGCAACACACACTATACTAAATATGTTATGTTTCCATTTCAGTGTTTCCAATTGGATTGCATTAATATATTAATTTTTCATAAATTTCAATTGTTTTTCATTTCGCTTTTTAACTGTTTTTATTTTTCAGTGATGAGAATATCAGATCATTTGGGAACATCGTTTGCATCGGACGACGGAGTGAGGCATGGTGGTGAGGACGAGGAGACAGGCGTGTAGGATGTTAGGGAAGACGAGGGGACAGGGGAGGGGTAATGGTGGGGAGGATGAGGGGACGTGGAAGATGGGGATGAGGGGACGGGGCGGATGGAGAATGATGGGGAGGACAAGGTGACAGGGGGAATGGGGGATGGTATGGAGGACGAGGGGGACAAGGGAGGGGGGGAATGTTAGGGAGGACAAGGGACGGTAGGGGGGGTATGAGATGGTGGGGAGGACAAGGTGATGGGGAGGGGAGAATTGTGGGGAGGAGGAGTGGACGGGGAAGTGGGGAATGGTTGGGAGGACGAGGGGACGGGGAAGAGGAGAATGGTAGAGGAGGACTGGGGGACAGGGGAATGGTAGAGGAGGACTGGGGGACAGGGGAGTGGTAGAGGAGGACTGGGGGACAGGGGAATGGTAGAGGAGGACTGGGGGACAGGGGAGTGGTAGAGGAGGACTGGGGGACAGGGGAATGATAGAGGAGGACTGGGGGACAGGGGGAATGATAGAGGAGGACTGGGGGACAGGGAAAGAGTGCAATGACACAGCAAAGCAAATGCGTTGATGAGTCACAGCAACGTGTGGCCGGGTACAGTTAGTTGATAAATAAATTCGATTATGCCTATAGATGATGTGAATTATTTATATGACAGTTCTCGCTGTTTATAGTACATCCAGCTCTTCCTGGACTTGTATTCCATTGTGCTCATTATTATCTGACAATGTTGTAAATGTCTTAGCTAAATGTTATTACGTGACTCAAATGCAGTTCATGTTGGAGCTTTGCATCATGTATTGTTTTTCTTTGCTCTTGCTTCTGTAAATATGACTGTCTTAAGCAATTTGGTGACGTAGTTTGGCAATTTGGTGACGTAGTTTGAGGGCTTTATTGACACTGATGTAGCTTACAAGCAGGAATTATTACTCAATAGTTCTTTGTGGAAGGCAGTTGGTGCTAAGGATATATTTTATTTTGGGCGACTCTGCTCTCTGCGCGGCATCCATTGTTGGATCATTCAAATATTTCCGAATTTCGTAACCAAAAATTCTCGCATAACGGAGTTTGCTGAACCGGCGGAGGTTGATGGACGATCTTCACCACTCTCTATCGATTATCCAGAGCAGTGGCTCCGGATTCCATTTATACTTGACATATCAGCATTTATAAGTAGGGAAGAAGGCAGCCTCTACCCCTAACCCCTCAAGTTTACTCCCGTTACTCACTTCTCAGACACTGAGGAAGTGTTTGCTCACATGCAAGTGGCTCGTCTCCACGTCTATCCACTATGTATGTCTACTTGTATTGTTAATGCTACATTTATACCTCACGTCTATCCAGTTTATAAATTTCCTTGAACATTTCATAACTATGATAGGAACATGTCTTAACCATATTAATATTTTTAATATTCTTCATGTAATATTTCGTTCAGTTTTATAAGTGTATTTGACTAGGTTTGTAGTGACCTGTGGGCCTCACACTGTATGCACTCAATGCCTGCACTCAATGCCTTCACTCACTGTCTGCACTCAATGCCTTCACTCACTGTCTGCACTACTGTCCACACTCACTGCCTGCACTCACTTCCTGCACTCACCTCCTGCACTCACTACCTGCACTCACTGCATCACTCACTGCCTGCACTGATGCTGCTCGCTGATCTGAAAATATCCTTGTGTATTTTCTGGGAAAGTCTCCTAATGTTCGTCAGTATACAGTATGGTACTGATATGATTGTATTTATTGTATATTGCTGATATAATTACATGTATTGTATGGCGCTGATATGATTGTATTTATTGTACTGTGTAGATATGTTTATATTTATTGCTCTGTGATGATATGATTGCATTTATTGTATGGTGCTGATATGATTATATGTATTGTATTGTGTTGCGCTGGTATTATTATATATTATGGTATAGTGTTGACATGATTAAATTAATTAAATATAGATTTGATTCTATGTATTGAATAGTACTGATATCATTATATTTGTTGTGTAATGCTGATATGATTGTATTTATTGAAGTGTTATGATTCTACTTATTGTAAAAGACTGATAACACTGCATATACAGTATTGTGTAATGCTGATATGATTGTATTTATTGAATAGTGCGAATATGATTGTACTTTTTATATGTTTTGATATAATTGCATTTATATTTTTTTATTAAATCTTTTCCAATATACTTTTGGGTTTTATTGTAAAATACTGTGATGTTTCTCCCCCTTTATCAGGCATTGTTTCCACTTCCCTTCTAAAGTGTATTCTCATTTATTACAATGTTTTGGGCGAGTGACATATTCCCACCACACGGTCCACGGTGTCCAGAAAAGGATCAGTTCTTCTGAGACGGCTCTTACACCATGACGCCTGCTGAGCCCCAGTGTGTTGTTGGTCTCCATCTAACTCAGACCTCCCTTACTCTGTCAGCCCTCACTCAGACCTCTCTTACTCTGTCAGCCCTCACTCAGACCTCCCTTACTCAGTCAGCCCTCACTCAGACCTCCCTTACTCTGTCAGCCCTCACTCAGACCTCCCTTACTCTGTCAACCCTCACTCAGACCTCTCTTACTCTGTCAGCCCTCACTCAGACCTCCCTTACTCTGTCAGCCCTCACTCAGACCTCCCTTACTCTGTCAGCCCTCACTCAGACCTCACTTACTCTGTCAGCCCTCACTCAGACCTCCCTTACTCTGTCAGCCCTCACTCAGACCTCCCTTACTCTGTCAGCCCTCACTCAGACCTCTCTTACTCTGTCAGCCCTCACTCAGACCTCCCTTACTCTGTCAGCCCTCACTAAGTTCCCCCTTACTCTGTCAGCCCCCACTCAGTCCTCCTTATTATGTCAGCCCTCACTCAGACCTCCCTTACTCTGTCAGCCCTCACTCAGACCTCTCTTACTCTGTCAGCCCTCACTCAGACCTCCCTTACTCTGTCAGCCCTCACTAAGTTCCCCCTTACTCTGTCAGCCCTCACTCAGACCTCCCTTACTCTGTCAGCCCTCACTCAGACCTCCCTTACTCTGTCAGCCCTCACTCAGACCTCTCTTACTCTGTCAGCCCTCACTCAGACCTCCCTTACTCTGTCAGCCCTCACTCAGACCTCTCTTACTCTGTCAGCCCTCACTCAGACCTCTCTTACTCTGTCAGCCCTCACTCAGACCTCCCTTACTCTGTCGGCCCTCACTCAGACCTCCCTTACTCTGTCAACCCTCACTCAGACCTCCCTTACTCTGTCAGCCCTCACTCAGACCTCTCTTACTCTGTCAGCCCTCACTCAGACCTCCTTACTCTGTCAGCCTTCACACAGTACCCACTTACTCTGTCAGGCCTCACTAAGTTCCCCCTTACTATGTCAGCCCTCACTCAGTCCTCCTTACTATGTCAGCCCTCACTCAGTCCTCCTTACTCTGATAGCTTTCACTCAGTCTTTCCTACTCTGTCAGCTCTCACTCAGTCCTCCTTAATCTGTCAGCCCCCTTTCAATCCTCCTTACTCTGTCAGCCCTCAGTCAGTCCTTACTAGTAGTAAGGATGACGCTTTAGCGACAACTAATTTTTTGGGGGACCCGTTGTCGATTTGGCGTCAGGGGTTCCAAATAAATTTCCCAGTTCTCAGTTTGGCATCAGGGGTTCCAGGTAAATTTTAAATATCGTGTGTGAGGTGCAAGGGGTTCCAGGTAAATTCTGCCATTCACGTTTACGCTTTTGAGTTTCCATATAAATTTTCCATTCACGTTTAGCGCCTCAGATTTCCTGATAAATTTCCGATTTTGTGTTAAAGAATTCTTATGGGGAAAAAAATTTCAGAAATCTCAGAAGTTTGTTAAAAGTTCTTATGGGGAAAATTCAAAATTTTTCAGAGTTCAGTTTTTGAAAAATATTTCAAATTTCATATAATAGTAAGACCAAAATTTGTAAAAAGACCATTTTCAAAAAATATTGTCATAGAAGTTGTGTTAAGGAAAATAGACATCTTAGCCGTGACTTTTAGTTTATATATCCATTTACAGCTATTTAACCTGTAAAAGCCCGAAAATTATTCAGAGAGCATTTGAAGACCGATTTTCTTCAGAGACCATTTAAGACCGAAAATTAAGGCAGAGTCTATTTGAAGACCGAAATTCGTCAAAGTCCACTTTGAGACCAAAAAATATGACAGAGACCATTGTAGACTAAAATATTTACAGAGTCCACTTAAGACCAAAATTCGTCAGAGTCCAGTTGTAGACAGAAATTCGTCAGAGACCAGTTGCAGACCGAAATAAGACAGAGTTCAGCTGTAAGACCAAAATTTAACAGAGTTCACTTTGAGACCAAAATATTTCAGAGTTTTACTTACACCTATATTCTTAATTGAGTTCATATGGAGGAAATTCAAATATTATCATAGACCATTTTCAGACCAATTTTCGTCAGAGAAATTTAAGACCCAAATTTGTCAGAGACCACATTTTCACTACTAATAACCCAATTTTAGCCCAATTTTATAGTCTTATTTCAGACGTAGTACATCAAATTCAGACAGAAAGCAAGTTTTAGCTCCTGTCCCCACCTTAACCCCCTCTCATATCTTTGTTAATACTTATTTAATTTCCCTGAAATATTAAACGTTCATATTTCAAACGTAGTAAATCAAATCAAAGCAGTTAATGAGCTCCAACTCCGGTCCCCCACCTTAGTTCCCTCTCGTATCTTTGTGAATAACCTATCAATTTTCCTGAAATTTAAAATCTCTGTATTTTAGACATAGTAAATAGATCCAAACAATTACCGAACTCTAGCTCCAGTTCCCACCTTAGTTCCCTGTCGTAGTTTCATTACTAACAGTCCAAGCCCCCTAAAATCTAAAACCGCTGTATATCGGACGAAGTAAAATACAATAATTTAGTTACCGAGCTCCAGCTCTTGTTCCCAGCCATACTTTATTGTTACAACTCCGTCAATACCCGTTAAATTTTCCCGAAATTTAAAACAGACATACTTCTGACTAAGTAAAGAAAAATAGTGTGACCGAACTCAAGCTCTCATCCCCTGCCCTAGCTCATTTGTACAAGTTCTTTATTATCAGACCAAATCCCCTAAGATTTAAGATCACTATATTTTTAACATAGTAAAAATAAGATAAAGACTTTAACTGTACTCCAACTCTTGACCTCTTCCTTAGTTCAATGTTCATCAGAATTAATTCAGATCAAGTCCCTCTCCAGTCTATCAAAGTAAATATCCTGTCCTTTAATACCTTTTTTGTTCTCAGCTATGTAAATAATCACTAATGTGCTAATATTCACACGGTCTGATCGCACCATACCTTCAATACCTTTTGTTTACTCAACTAAGCAATAATCACACGGTCAAATTACACTTACCCTTTGCCCTCTCTTACTTTCTCATCCCTTACCTCCCTCGCCCTTACCCCCTTACCTTCCCCAACTCCCTTTCGCCCTTATTTCCCCACACTTTTTACTTCCCCCCCCCCCTTACCTTCTCATCCCTTCATCTCGCCCATTTCCCAACATATCCAAACCTTCAATAATCCTACTGTATATGTATATTTTCGCTATATTCACAGTATTTTTCGCACACTCTTCCATGTTTTCTATGTTCACTCTATGTTCTGCAAATGTTCACTTCAGTTCACATGTTTCACCAGTTTTATTCATTTTTCGTGAACTTTGTCATAGTCTCGTAATGTTCTCTTCCATATTTTCTGTATTCTTTGTCATTATTCAAGTTCATATTCCCCGCATGTTCACTGTGTTCATCACCTTCTCTTCCATGTTTTCTATATTCTTTGTCATGCTCCTCATATGTTCACTGTGTTCTTTCTCTTACATGTTTTCTGCGATCTTTGTCATGTTCTCAATGTTCTTAGAATATTCTTCACAAGTTCATTGTTCATTCTTTGTATTCCCTATATCCTTTGTCATGTTTTCATGTTCTCAGCAAGTTCATATTCCCTACAAGTTCACTGTGCTCATCGCATTCTCTTACATGTTCTTTAAAATCAAATTATCAACGTTCCTTAACTAAAATCATTCGCCAATCAACTAAAAAATAGTCAAGGGAAACTAAAAGTATTCTCCAATCAACTGATAATATTCATATTCTTCATTTGTAACTAAAATATTCAACTAAAAAAAAATAGTCAGTATTAACCTCGTTCAACACTATTCTTAACTAAAAAAAAAACTTTTTCCCCTACCTAAATAGTCAAAGGAAACTTTCCATCATTGTTCATAACTAACTTTATACATCGTCAATCAACTAAAAAATTGTCAATTTCATAATTTCTTAACTAAAAAATATTCGTCAATCAACTGAAAATAGCCATGTTCATCATGTCTTCTTGTTCTTTTTTAACTAAAATAACACTTCTCTCAACTAAAATAGTCAAGTGTATCTTCGTTCAACACTGTTCCTAACTAAAATTATTCGTCCCCTCTACTAAAAATAGTCAAATGTAACTTCGTTGAACTCTTTCTTAACTGCCATTATACTTTGTGGAGTAAAAAAAAAATAGTAAAAGACACTTTTCGAGACATCAGTGACACAATCAAAGACATCAATGACACAATCAAAGACATCAATGACACAATCAAAGACATCAATGACACAATCAAAGACATCGATGACACAATCAAAGACATCAATGACACAATCAAAGACATCAATGACACAATCAAAGACATCAATGACACAATCAAAGACATCAATGACACAATCAAAGATATCGATGACACAATCAAACACATCAAAAATACATTTCGAGACATCAGTGACACATTCAGAGATACACCCAAAAACATCAATAACACATCCAAAGACATCAGAGACACACTCAAAAACATCAAAGGAATTTTTAGAGAAGCTTTCTAAGGCATCTTCATTCATCAAAGTTATTCTTTAAGTCACCTTCGTTATTCAGCGAAGCTTTCTAAGACATCTTCGTTCATCAAAAGTTAATCTCAGTCGTTAAAAGTTATTCTCAGAGACATCAAAGTTATTCTCAGAGACATCAAAGTTATTCTCAGAGACATTGAAGTTCTTCTCAGAGACATTAAAGTTACAGTCATCAAAAGTTATTCTCAGGTACACCAAAAGTTACTCTCACTCATCAAAGAAACTTTCTAACTCTCCTTCGTTCGTCAGGAAACTCTCCATTGTCCGTCAACGTTGCTCTCTAAGACATCAATGTTGTCCTTTAAGACATCTTCAGACATAAAATATCTCTCCAAAATGTAACTAGTTGAGCTTTTCATACCAAACTTACACTTCTGTTAAATATATATCTAACCTAACCTAACCTATTCTAACCTATTCCTCCCCTACTTGATGTAACTTACCTTGACAAACCTAACCTAACCTAACCTAATTTAACATAACATACCTAACCTATCCTAATTAACGTAACTTACCTTACCTTACAAAACTAAACTAACATGACCAAACCTATCTTAACTAACCTAACCTAACATAACGTAACTTACCTAGCCTAACCTTACCTATCTAACCTAACCTAATGTACCTAAGCTAACCTAACTTAATGCAACTTACCTAACCTAACTTATCCTATCCTAATGTAACTTATTTAACCTATCCTGCTTTAACATAAATTCCCTAACCTAGCCTAACTTAACTTACCTAACCTGACTTAACTTGCATAACCTAACTTAACTTAACTAACCTAACCTAATTTAACTTATCTAACCTAACCTAATTTACCTAACCAAATCTAACTTACCTAACCAAATCTAACTTGCCTAACCAAATCTAACTTATCTAACCAAATCTAACTTACCTAACCTAACCTAACCTAACTTAACCTACCTAACCTAATCTAACCTAACTTACCTAAACTAACCTAACTTAACTTATGTAACCTAACTTAACTTACCTAACCTAACCTAACTTAACCTAACCTATCTTAACCTAACCTAACTTAACCTAACCTAACTTAACTTGCATAACCTAACCTAACTTAACATACATGGCCTAACCTAACCTATCCTGACTCAACATAACTTACCTAACCTATCATAACTTACCTAACCTAACATAACTTACCTAACCTATCCTAACCTAACCTAACCTAACCTAACTTAACTTACCTAACCTAACCTAACTTACCTAACCTAACCTAACTTACCTAACCTAACCTAACCATACCCTAACTTACCTAACCTAACTTAACTAGCCTAACATAACTTCACTAACCTAACCTAACTTAACGTAACCTAACTTAACGTAACCTAACTTAACCAAACCTAACTTCCATAACCTAACCTAGCTTAACTTACTTAACCTAACCTAATCTATCCTGACTGTGTAACTGGAGATATACAGAGACCAAACTCTTCGTAACTGTAAATATACAGAAACCAAACACTGTAATCAAAGTTATTCAGAGACCAAACAATGTGTAACTGGGATATACAGAGACCAAACACTGTGTAAATGGCGTTATACAGAACTAAACACTGAGTATCTGTAGATACATAAACCAAACACAGTGTAACTACAGATAAGCAGAGACCAAACACTGTAACTGGAGATATACAGAGACCAAACAATATAACAGGAGATATACAGAGACCAAACACTGTATAACTGGAGATATACAGAGACCAAACATTATAAGAGAGACATACAGAGACCAAACACTGTAACGGGAGATATACAGAGACCAAACACTATAAAGGGAGACATACAGAGACCAAACACTATAAAGGGAGAGATACAGAGACCAAACACTATAAAGGGAGACATACAGAGACCAAACACTGTAACGGGAGATATACAGAGACCAAACACTATAAAGGGAGACATACAGAGACCAAACACTGTAACGGGAGATATACAGAGACCAAACACTGTATAACTGGAGATATACAGAGACCAAACACTATAAAGGGAGACATACAGAGACCAAACAATGTAACAAGAGATATACAGAGACCAAACACTGTATAACTGGAGATATACAGAGACCAAACACTATAAAGGGAGACCAAACACTGTAACGGGAGATATACAGAGGTCAACACAAAGAATGGTATACGATCTGTAAGCCGAGGAGAGAGCAGACACAATTAATCAAGTTGAAGGAGGAGTTTTGGATGCGGCGCTGTTACCTCTCAGGTCAAGACGTCCAGAAATGTCGTGGAAATGCTCTGGAACATCACCCTAGTGCGACCAAGAATATGGTCTGATTGTGTCACAGAACATGACCTGAGTGTGACAAAGAATATTTACCTGATTATGGCATACCTGGTAATATACCTGATAGTACATACATGATATTAGGTATGGCATACCTAATATTTACCAGGATATGTACCTCAGTGTGACACAAAATGATCATTGTACAGACATATCACATGATTATTGAAGAGAAACAGAACATGATCATTGTAGATAAATAGAACATGACCTGTGTAGAGACACGGAACATGACCTGTGTAGAGACACAGAACATGACCTGTGTAGAGACATAGAACATGACCTGTACAGAGACACAGAACATGACCTGTGCAGAGACACAGAACATGACCTGTGCAGAGACACAGAACATGACCTGTGCAGAGACACAGAACATGACCTGTGCAGAGACACGGAACATGACCTGTGCAGAGACACAGAACATGACCTGTGTAGAGACACAGGACATGACCTGTGTAGAGACATAGAAAATTATCTGTGTAGAGACATAGAAAATTATCTGTGTAGAGACACAGAAAATGACCTGTGTAGAGACACAGAACATGACCTGTGTAGAGACACAGAACATGACCTGTGTAGAGACATAGAACATGACCTGTGTAGAGACACAGAACATGACCTGTGTAGAGACACAGAACATGACCTGTGTAGAGACACAGAACATGACCTGTGTAGAGACACAGAACATGACCTGTGTAGAGACACAGAACATGACCTGTGTAGAGACACAGAACATGACCTGTGTAGAGACACAGAACATGACCTGTGTAGAGACACAGAACATGACCTGTGTAGAGACACAGAATATGACCTGTGTAGAGACACAGAACATGACCTGTGTAGAGACACAGAACATGACATGACGAGCCGGCGTGGAGGGAGTGTGGAGTTGGGGGTTTAGGGTACGTTTTGCCTCCTGGTCAAAACGTTTTGTGCTACTGGTGGACGTATCTTGAATGTAGCATCTTATACTTGTAGAATAAACGTAGTTTTAGGTAGGGAAGAGCAGGCTCAATCTCTCTTGAAAGAGATTATTGTCACAATATATATATATATATATATATATATATATATATATATATATATATATATATATATATATATATATATATATATATATATATATATATACATATATATATATATATATATATATATATATATATATATATATATATATATATATATATATATTCTTTATAGAGATAGAGAGGCCTAGGGGACGGACGTGTGGCGGAGGAGCTGCTGCCTTCTCAGCCATTACCCTGAGACATCTTGCCCTCACCGTACCAAGACTCAACCATATTCACCGTGAATACACCAAGCAGACGTGGGAGTGGCCGGAAGTGCCTTCGGTGTACCATCTATGTGAAAACTTATCAAAACAGGTGGGTTGGCAGTGTGGAGTCATGGAGGCTGGAGTGAGGGGCCAGGATGGACCCTGCAGGCCTCCCATAGTGAGGGGAGGTGGGGTTGAGTGAGGGGTGTTGTGTGGTCAGGAGAGAGAGGTGGGGGTTACGTGTGTGCCAAATAATGTTTTGTGTTTTTCTTTTTTTGAAAGTTTTGTTGAACAAGTTACGTTGTCATATTGTGAGTACAACACACGTGCAGTGAGTCAGATTACAAGTGTGTGATTCATTCATCATTGTGCAGTGATATACGGGGAATTATACCAGTGTTAGTGTCACCTGACCCCCGCCCCCACCCAGCGCCCAGGCCGGGAAGTACCTGCTCTCCCCCTCCTTCCCCACCCCACCACGTCGCCTCCCCACCCACGAGGCCACCTTGCCACCCGAATCAGTGGTCCATAAAGCAGCCATGTCCTTCCCAACAGGATCAGCAGGTGGGTTCACAGGACTAAAACCCAACCACCTCAAGCAAATGCTCAAACCTGCACTGGATGACATTGCAAAGAACCTCTTGGTGGAACTAACCAGATTCACCAACACATGTCTAGCTGGCAACATACCAGCGACCATAAGACCTATCTTTTTTGGAGCATCTCTCTGTGCTCTAAAGAAAAAGGATGGAGGGATCAGGCCAATAGCTGTGGGCAATCCTCTCCGGCGTCTCGTCGCAAAGGCTGCTGCAAGAACAGTTAGTGACGCAGCGGCCAACATGCTGAAGCCAAAACAGCTCGGGTTCGGCATTCCACAAGGGTGTGAGGCGGCAGCCCATGCAGCTCGAGCCTTCATCGCCAACATCACAGACGAAAAGGCCCTTATCAAGCGATGGCGATGAGGCAAATCCTCATCGCCATATGGACTTCATGGATAAATTAATGGGAATAATGGATAGGATGTTCTTGGAAAGGTAGGTTAAGGAAGTCTTAAAGGCTTGGTCAGGGAGTTCTTGGATGTTTTTGCGTTGTGGGGGGGGGGGGGAAGCCCCCAGGTTGCATTACTCAAGGAGAACATATGATTGACGTAGAGGGCACACATTCAGTATATACGAGAGTGTATAGCATACCGGTGGCGCATCAGAGGGAGGTGAAGAAGGAGATAAGCCAACTGAAGGATTATGATATTACTGAACCATCCAGTTTACCGTGGCACACCCCTCTTGTGGTAGTCAGGAAAAAGAATTGGCGAGTGAGGTTATGTGTATATTTCCGCAGAATTAACAAGCTGACGAATGACAAAGCATACCCATTACCAAACATGAGGGACACATTGACACATTTGAAGGGTGCACAGTATTTACATCACATTAAACTTGCTCAGTGGTTACCACCAGATACCGCTGGAGGAAGAGTCGAGGAAAATCACAGCTTATGGTGCGTGCAATGAACTCTGGCAATACAATGACTTCCTTTCGGGTTGAAGTCAGCACCTTCTGTGCTCAGTAGGGTAATGATGAGTGTGTTACTGGGGTTGATAGGTCCCAAAGTGTTGCTGTACCTCGATGATGTAACTGTGCTGGGAAAATCATTAGAAGAGCACATGCAAAATTTGAGGAAACCTTTGCTAATTCTAAGGCCTCACACCCTCAAAGTGAATTTTAAAACTGTATTTTTTTTTTTTTGGAGAATCGGTAACATTCCTGAGTCATACAGTGGGCCGGATGGGTATCAGTCCATTGCCAGATAAAACCAGGGATATTCAAGAGTTCCCAGTTCCACAGAACAAGAAAGAGTGCAAATCTTTCCTGGGGTTGGTTAGCTGTTATCGGCGATTTATTAAAGATTTAAAAAAATGCGAGACCATTACATCAGATTAGTGGACTTGCAGTGTTCGTGTGGGGGAAGGAACAACAACAGGCGTTCCAGGTACTGAGGGCTGCTATCAACTCTCGCAGTATCTTGGCGCACCCAGATTTTAACAAACATTTTTTGGTGTATGCAGATGGGGATGCCACAGCGATAGCCGGTGTGGTAGCTCAGGTGGATGAGCGAGGACGGGAGCGTCCCATTGTCTTTTGTTCAGAGTACTATGTCCTGCAGGGAGGAACTTTAGTACAATTGAGAAGGAAGCGCTAGCGCTCACATTCATATTACAACGGAACCGGTGCATCTTGCTAGACCATGAAATTTGGCTCAGAAGCGATCACAAACCACTTAAGTATGTGTTTAAGTCTAAGGAGCCTTATCAGTGGTTGGCACGGTGGGTCACCTCTCTCAGTTTAACATTACCAACTTTGAACATGTACCAGAAAAAAGCAATGTGGTTGCTGATGCTTTGTCAGGGTGTCATAATGTAGCAGTGGTGAGAGAAAGTGAGGAAGAAGAGGTGTCGTGGAATGTGAGGGAGTTGATGCGGAATTAGAAAGGTCACCCCCTTTGGGGGGAGGTAAAGAACCTTGTGAGGGATCAGCGTGCAGAGTTGAGGAAGTCACTTGCACCACCAGTGGATGAGTTTGTGATTGAAGACGAGGTGTTGAATCATCTTAGTAGGGTCGCGGGTATACGGTCTGAACCAGTAGGTTTTCTAGGGAAAGGATAGGTCCATTAAAAACTGAGACAGGTCAAATAACAGATAGTGATGAAGAGATGAGTAGTATTTTTAATAAATATTTTGTATCTGTATTTACTAAAGAGGAACTTAACAATATGCCTTCAGCCGAACAAGTCTATGTGGGTGGGGACGAGGACAGGTTGACGAGTTTAGCAGTTACCAGGGAGGATGTTCTAAAACAAATAGTAAAACTCAAACCAAACAAATCCCCAGGGCCGGATGAAGTGTTTGCCAGGGTGCTTAAAGAATGCAAAGAGGAGCTTTGTGACCCACTGTCAACCATATTTAATAAATCAATAGAGTCAGGCAGAGTGCCAGAGTTTTGGAAAGTTGCTAATGTGATACCAGTTTTTTAGAAAGGAGATGGATCACTTGCGTCTAACTATCGACCAATTAGCCTAATGTCTATTGTGGGTAAGTTACTCGAATCTATAATAGCAAATAAAATTCGTCTTCATCTTGAAAAACATAAATTAATAATTGAGTCGCAACATGGTTTTATAAATGGCCGTTCATGTTTAACAAATTTGTTATCTTTTTATTCTAGCATAGTTGAGGCAGTTGATAGTGGTAAGGATTGTGATGTTGTGTACCTTGACTTTAGCAAAGCTTTTGATACAGTGCCACATGAAAGACTGATTAAAAAGATAGAGGCTCATGGTATTGGGGGTGCTATATTAAACTGGATTAGGGCATGGCTATACCAAAGGAAACAGAGAGTTAGTATAAATGGAGTCAAGTCAGAGTGGGAAAATGTTGTAAGTGGAGTGCCTCAAGGCTCTGTCCTGGGACCTCTGTTGTTTATAATATATATAAATGATTTAGATTCAGGTTTGAGTAGCAACATTTGCAAATTTGCCGATGATACGAAAATCGGTAGGGAAATTAATTCGGAGGAGGACTCACTATCACTTCAAGTTGATCTAGATAGGGTTTTGAAATGGTCAAAGGATTGGCAGATGCAGTTTAATGCTGATAAATGTAAAGTTCTGAGGTTAGGTAATGATGATAGAGTTACAAGATACGAGCTAGATGGTGTTGAGATTGCGAAGTCGGATTGCGAAAGGGATCTGGGAGTTATAAGAACATAAGAACATAAGAACAAAGGTAACTGCAGAAGGCCTATTGGCCCATACGAGGCAGCTCCTATTCTATAACCACCCAATCCCACTCATATACTTGTCCAACCCGTGCTTGAAACAATCGAGGGACCCCACCTCCACAATGTTACGCGGCAATTGGTTCCACAAATCAACAACCCTGTAGTGCGGCTTAGGGGTGAGGGGAGAGGAGTGAGGAGTGAGGGGTGAGGAGTGAGGGGTGAGGGGTGACGAGGGTATATGTTTGTGTACAACTCTACATCATCATATTTTACGGGCTATTCATGCCCGTGCCACCTCTTGGTGGCTGAATCTTCATCAATCATCACTAAATCGACTGTGTGGTATACGGGAGACTCCGTGTCCAGGCTCCTCCACACCTGCACCACCTGTCTCCTCCACACCTGCACCACCTGGCTCCTCCACACCTGCACCACCAGGCTCCTCCACACCTGCACCACCTGGCTCCTCCACACCTTCAAAACGCCCCCATCAAGTCGGTCCACCACCGCCTCGCTTCCTGCAGGTCAGGGTTCGATCCCCGATGGTCCAAGAGGTTGGAGACCGTGCCGACCTTCCTCCTCCATGACCTTCCGAGCCTCCCAGGGGTTATACAGTCGTGCCGTCCTACCACTTTCTCCTCATCATTTCCCTTTCTTACCCCGAATAATTTCCTTCCAGAGGGACTTGACCGGGAGCGTGTCTAAAGCCCTAATCAGAGCGTCAGATCGGATGAGGGGTGTCAGGAGAGCGGGGAGGGGGGGGGTGGATGAGGGGTGTCAGGAGAGCGGGGGGGGGGTGGATGAGGGGTGTCAGGAGAGGGTGGAATGAGGTGTCAGAAGGGAAAGCTTTAGGGCCACTCTTGTGTCACATTAAAAGTGGCCTCACGCCCCCATGTGCTGACCCCGTGTATTGTTGGTCACTCACTCCTCACACTGCCTCATCCAGTCACTCCCTCACACCGCCTCATCCAGTCACTCCCTCACACCGCCTCATCCAGTCACTCCCTCACACTGCCTCATCCATTCACTCCCTCACACTGCCTCATCCAGTCACTCCCTCACACCGCCTCATCCAGTCACTCCCTCACACTGCCTCATCCAGTCACTCCCTCACACCGCCTCATCCAGTCACTCCCTCACACCGCCTCATCCAGTCACTCCCTCACACCGCCTCATCCAGTCACTCACAAAGGCCGCCAAATTAATTCCCTTTGTTACTTCACACAAAATAGTCTGACGAGAAACAGTGGCAGTGTCTCTTTAACTGCCTGACGTCCTGACACCTGAGTGGCCTGACACCACAGGCCTCCTGACACCTGAGTGGCTGACACCACAGGCCTCCTGACACCTGAGTGGCTGACACCACAGGCCTCCTGACACCTGTGTGGCTGACACAACAGGCCTCCTGACACCTGAGTGGCTGACACCACAGGCCTCCTGACACCTGTGTGGCTGACACAACAGGCCTCCTGACACCTGAGTGGCTGACACAACAGGCCTCCTGACACCTGAGTGGCTGACACAACAGGCTTCCTGACACCTGAGTGGCTGACACAACAGGTCTCCTGACACCTGAGTGGCTGACACAACAGGCTTCCTGACACCTGTGTGGCTGACACAACAGGCCTCCTGACACCTGAGTGGCTGACACCACAGGCCTCCTGACACCTGAGTGGCTGACACCACAGGCCTCCTGACACCTGTGTGGCTGACACAACAGGCCTCCTGACACCTGAGTGGCTGACACAACAGGCCTCCTGACACCTGAGTGGCTGACACAACAGGCCTCCTGACACCTGAGTGGCTGACACAACAGGTCTCCTGACACCTGAGTGGCTGACACAACAAGCTTCCTGACACCTGAGTGGCTGACACAACAAGCTTCCTGACACCTGAGTGGCTGACACAACAGGCTTCCTGACACCTGAGTGGCTGACACAACAGGTCTCCTGACACCTGAGTGGCTGACACAACAAGCTTCCTGACACCTGAGTGGCTGACACAACAGGTCTCCTGACACCTGAGTGGCTGACACAACAGGCTTCCTGACACCTGTGTGGCTGACACAACAGGTCTCCTGGCACCTGAGTGGCTGACTTTAACAGGCGTCCTGACACCTGAGTGGCTGACACAACAGGCGTCCTGACACCTGAGTGGCTGACACAACAGGCGTCCTGACACCTGAGTGGCTGACACAACAGGTCTCCTGACACCTGAGTGGCTGACACAACAGGCGTCCTGACACCTGAGTGGCTGACACAACAGGCCTCCTGACACCTGAGTGGCTGACACCACAGGCCTCCTGACACCTGAGTGGCTGACACCACAGGCCTCCTGACACCTGAGTGGCTGACACCACAGGCCTCCTGACACCTGAGTGGCTGACACAACAGGCCTCCTGACACCTGAGTGGCTGACACAACAGGCCTCCTGACACCTGAGTGGCTGACACAACAGGCCTCCTGACACCTGAGTGGCTGACACCACAGATCTCCTGACACTTGAGTCCATAGTCCAGCCTGTCAGCTGCCACAACGGACATAAAATAGGGTGTTAAATCGCTCAAACCTAACCTAAAAGGGAGACTGTTAGCGAGGTGCTATGGTTGATAGTACACCTTTACTTAACTGCCTGTTGGGGAGAGGTTTTAACGTCAAGCATTGATAGGACTGGTTACCCTGGAAACACACACCGAAAACTGTCTCTATTTTCCGCTTGTTACAACTTTATTTCAAGTTGTTATATCTTGGCTTAACGTGTTTATGACGTATTAGAACGTTGTTACAACCTGCTATACTGGTTGTTATAACTGGTTAGGTGATGTTTAAAACTTGTTCGAACGTTGTACCAACGTCATAGTTTCGGTGTGTGTTTGGCGGGTATATGTCATTGGTCTATTGGTAGATGTTGCCTGACATTGTGGTAGAGAGTGTGATGGCGCAGTATAGGTGAGTCAGGTCACTCACGCAATGCTGTAGTGTGAGTCAGGTCACTCACACAATGCTGTAGTGTGAGTCAGGTCACTCACACAATGTTGTAGCGTGAATCAGGTCACTCAAACATCTATCCGGACCATTTTCAAGTCCTAAATGGGACTTAATCATAGTCCAGAGTGAACCAAAACGTCATTTCTTCATTTCCTGATGTGTGGGTTTGGTCATCACATCTTCAGCCACATTACTGTGACTCTTCTGCAATTGGATGATCACAGTCTCCAATGGAAACATGTCATTCGATTAATGGCATGTTTTGCCATTAAAAACATGCAATTAGATCCCGCACCAGTTCTAATGGAGCACTTGAGTACACTGTCAATTTCCCTGATAATTTTGTATGTGGTAATCATGTCTCCCCTAACTCTTCTGTCTTCCAGGAACGTGAGGTGCAATTCAAACAGCCTTTCCTAGTAACTCAAGCTTCTTAGTTCTTGGGCTAGTCTAGTGGCATACCTCTGAACTTTCTCCAGCTTTGTCTTGTGCTTGACAAGGTACGGACTCCATGCTGGGGTCGCATACTCCAGCATTGTGGTATACAAGGCTCTAAATGATTCCTTACACAAGTTTTCTAAAGGCAGTTCTGATGTTAGCCAGCCTCACATACGCCGCTGATGATATTTTGACGTGGGCTTCAGGAGACAGGTTCGGTGTGATATCAACTCCTAGATCCTTCTCTCTGTCCGTCTCGTGGAGGACTTTCGTCTCCCATTCCGTATCCTGGGGTCTGGCCTCCTGTTTCCTCAGGTTAGTTTCATTACCTTATTACAGTACCTTACCTAGTTTCATTACCTTACATTTACTGGAGTTGAACTTTAGTAGTGAGGAAGCAGAGTCTTGAGATGTGTGTGAGGGCAGGCGGAGGCGTGTACCGTCTTGCCGCCGCCAACAGTAGAAGTGAGGCCAGTTTTATTTTCATTGATCCCACAGGAGAAATCTGCCAGACAGTGTGATGCCGCCCCTATACTTTCACCTCACCTCACCTACCCCCCTCACCCCGCCTCACTCAGACACGCCCCCCTCCCTCACCACCCAACACTCCCCGACACTCAGACACGCCCCCTCCCTCACCACCCAACACTCCCTCACACTCAGACACGCCCCCTCCCTCACCACCCAACACTCCCTCACACTCAGACACGCCCCCCTCCCTCACCACCCAACACTCCCCGACACTCAGACACGCCCCCTCCCTCACCACCCAACACTCCCTCACACTCAGACACGCCCCCTCCCTCACCACCCAACACTCCCTCCCACTCAGACTCGCCCCCTCCCTCCTCAACCACCCTCACTGTCATTTATACTGCAACAATCAATATAATATAACCATATTATATTGTGAATCAGTGTAGATGGATATTGTAATTCTGAGAGAGTACGGAGTAGCGTCAATTGTGAGTCTGTGTAGCTTGATACTGTAATCCCACGAGGCCCAGAGACCAAACAGCTAAGACCTACATTATGTAGGTCTCCGTGGCGAAGTGGTAACACACTCGCCAGGCGTTTCTTTGGCCTGGGTTTGTATCCTGGCCGGGGAGGATTTACTGGGCGTCACTCCTCAACTGTAGCCACTGTTCCACCCAGCAGTGAATGGATACCTGGTTGTTAAACGATTTAGCGGGTCGTATTCCAGGGAACATAGGATTAAGGACCTGCCCGAAACGCTACGCGTGCTAGTGGCTGTACAAGAATGTGAGAACTACTGTATATATAATAATAAAACGATATATCAGGGAAAGACGAGAGTTGGGTGGAGCAAGAGACCAGTGTACCTAGACGTGATCCTTGGACGAGGGCCACCGTCACGTGGGACCCTTGTGAGGGCCCTTTTGACAGTCGTGGACTACCACGACAACTGCCTTTAGAAACTTGTGTAAGGAATCGTTCAGGACTCTGTATACCACTTATGTCAAACCAATCCTGGAGTATGCAGCTCCAGCCTGGAGTCCATGCCTGGTTAAACACAAGACAAAGTTAGAGAAGGTTCAGAGGTATGCCGCCAGACTAGTCCCAGAACTGAGAGGTATGAGCTACGAGGAAAGGCTACGGAAGCTAAACCTCACGTCCCTGGAAGACATAAGATTAAGGGGAGACATGATAACCACCTACAAATTTCTCAGGGTAATTGACAGGGTGGACAAAGACAAACTATTTAGCACGGTAGAACACGAACAAGGGG
>NC_091243.1:1781349-1788849 GCF_040958095.1 Procambarus clarkii | reverse complement strand
AGACGAGTCATAGAGATGTTAGAAAGTTTCCGTTTAGCGTGAGAGTAGTGGGGAAATGAAATGAACTAAAGGAGCACATTGTGGGAAGCAAACACTATTTATAGTTTAAAACAAGGTATGATAGAGAAGGACAGAAATCATTGCTTTAAAAGAAAAACCAAGGCTAGAAAGATGGGGGTCCAGGAGCCAACGCTTGATCCTGCAGGCACAACTAGGTGAGTACACACACACCAACAAAATCCAACCCGTTCTCGCAAATTCGTAAAGTCAATATTGACTTATTAAATATGTGCATAGGTGACATACTTAACATAATAGATACCCTTAAAAAGATTCATAGAAAACACCGACCTTACCTAACCTTGTTAGTATCTTAAGATAAGCATCTTATTGCTTCGTAATTACAATTATTACTTAACCTATACCTATTATAGGTTAGGTAATAATTGTAATTACGAAGCAATAAGATGCTTATCTTAAGATACTAACAAGGTTAGGTAAGGTCGGTGTTTTCTATGAATCTTTTTAAGGGTATCTATTATGTTAAGTATGTCACCTATGCACATATTTAATAAGTCAATATTGACTTATTAAATACAAAATCAGCCCGGGCGCGGCGTCTCACAGACACATTTCCTGCGGGGAAAAACTCTTCTACAGATAAATTGGGTCGGGTTTCTTGGGAGAGTCTTGTTTGCTGGCTGCAGGGAGTCCCTGCTGCCCCCCCCCCCATGCACACACACACAGGGGGCGTCGGTGGCTGTGTGGATAGCACGCTGGACACCGTAATCCTGTGGCCCGGGTTCGATTCCCGGCACCGGCGGGAAACAAAAATGAGCAGTTTCTTCTCACAAATAGGTGAGTACACAGGCTGGCTAATATCAGAACTGCCTTCAGAAACCCGTGTGCGGAATCCTTCAGAACCTAGTATACCACATATGTAAGACCAATCCTGGAGTATGCGGCCCCAGCATGGAGCCCGTACCTTGTCCAGCACAAGGCTAAGCTGGAAAAGTTCAGAGGTGAAGTCCAACTTGAAGGATGACTTGAACCTCTGGCAGCAGGAGCCAAAATGTACCCCAGAGGTCGGAGTCTGGGAGATGCTACCACACAGTATTCATCAACCATTTACATGGCCACTTACGAAACCTGTACATCTTCCCTCGATCATGGCGACTTAGTTTGATTTTATAAAACAGTTTACGAGCTCGGAAACGCTAGGAGGTTGTACACTATGAGGAGTGTAAGTGTTTGGTTGGTGAGGGTGGCGTCGATCCTGCAGGAGACGGATTCACTCCAGAAAACAGATAGACACGAGGTAATGGACCATGTTCCTGCGAGCGCTATTGGAGTCCCCAGATCTTAAAATAATTAAGCTGCGACCATAAGACATCCCCATTATGAGGAGCAGCAGATACCCGTGAGAGCCGTGAGGTTGGGAGACTAGTGACTGCTTGGTGTGTACACTCACAGGAAGGTTCCCGCCGGCCCGCCAACCTCTCACCCCCACTCATCACCCGTGTAATTAATGTGCTCAGTCCGGGCCATCCGGCCACTCCGCCATCCGGCCAAGCCCAGCGTGCGTAAAATGATACAGCGAGAGGAGGACTACTGCGGCGGGACTACTGGAGACACACTCGCACTTGGAGCACAGCTACCAGGCCATCCAGTTAGTGTGCGTGTTGATCGGCTGTGTAACGCTCACGGTTCACAGTAATATTCACGAGGCAGAAATATATATTATTTAGCCTAAGTCGGACTACCCACAGAACTACATTACATTAATGTTGGTAGTTTCGGGAAGCTGCGGAGGCCCCTGGTCAGAGACCGGGCCGCGGAGACGTTGATTCTCGGAATTATCGAAAGGTAACAGAAGGGTAAGATAATGGGGCAGGGAAGGGGTGGAGGAAGGGAATGGAAGGGGAGGGTGAAGGGAAGAGGGGGAGGGTGAAGGGAAGAGGTGGAAGGTCAAGGGTTCAGGGGTGGAAAGGGTTAGGGGATGGAAGGATGAGAGTTGTGGGAAGGGGGAGATGTGTTCTAGAGGAGGGGAGGAGAGGGGTGGGGGGGGCCAGCCCCTGCCCCCCCCCCCCACCTGCCACCGGCCAAGTTTGCTCTTTACTAAGTTTCCTCCTCCAAACTTGTCTGGCGTAAGACTTCAACTCTCAAGTGTCTTGTGGCGTAAGGGGTGTGTAGCGAGCCTTCGGGAGATGAGGAAGACAAACCACATTTTCAACTCTTAAACTTGTTGATGTTAAAGACTGTGTCGCAGCATCTTGGGCCGCGTGTACAGAGGGAAGATGATGACTACCGAAGATCCTGATCAGGGCCACGAGTCACCAGTTACGCCGCCACTTACGAAACCTCTACATCTTCCCTCACGCATGGTGCTTCTTAGTTACTATAAGAACAGGCTAAACAGGAGGACGCGCTGTATATTCATGACTGAGAAGCTATATAGACCAAACACACACACACACACGACACAGTTAAGGCTTGACTGATGACTGGTGATGTCTCTGGGCGCGTGTACAGGTGGAGTTGTGCAGAATAATCACAACAAAAACACGTGATTCAGTTATGCGGGCCGCCTCCAAGCAACAGCCTGGTGGACCAAACTCTCACAAGTCGCGCCTGGCCTCGGGCCGGGCTTGGGGAGTAGAACAACTCCCACAACCCCATCAACCAGGTATCAAGCAGGAATCCACAAGGGAAAATTGAACCGAAAGTTCCAAACGTTTTCGTGTTTCAACACATCATTATGTATATTCTTGATAACGTGTTGAAACATGAAAGCGTTCGGAACTTTCGTTTCATTTTCCTAGTGAATGTTTACGCAGGCCAGTTGTGTGTTGAGGGAGAGGAGGGAGAGAGGAGGAGGGACAGGGTTGAATGGAAGAGGTGGAGGGAGGGAGAAGGATTATTTTCTTTTTCACTCTCTCAGTCTTACTTCAACCACTTGGGCTGGATGGTAGAGCGACGGTCTCGCTTCATGCAGGTCGGCGTTCAATCCCCGACCGTGATTGGGTACCATTCCTTTCCCCGTCCCATCCCAAATCCATATCCTGACCCCTTCCCAGTGCTATATAGTCGTAATGGCTTGGCGCTATTCCCTGACAATTCCCTCCCTTCCCTCTCTCAGTCTTAAGTGTTCGACGTGGTACCCACCTAGACGCATTCCATGCATGGGTTGGGATTAGCTCTCTGGCTAATCCCAATCCTTCCCCTCGGTTGTGATCTTCAAGTTCCCTCTACCATCTCCCGGCTTGGCTCTCTCTTGCCTCTTTATCATCACTGTTGATGACCCTCAGTATTTTGTAGGTTATGATCATATCTCCGTGTTCCGTTAGTCTTCCAACGTGGCGAGGATGTTCCGCCGCCAGGTGTTAACTGTTGCTAGAACAACAGTTATGTCTAGACACCTGCTCGCACACCTGCGTCAGCTGGTCCTTGACCGGTACCAGCTGGTCCTTCACCAGTCCCAGCTGGTCGTCCGGTACAATTGACCGGGAGCCGCGTCTGGAGGCTACTGGGACCCCGGTGAATTAAGAGTTTAGTGGCTGGAGTAGAGAGGTGGACACTAACCTGACATTACTGCTTCCCTCACTGCTCGCCTCTCAGCAGCAGCAGCCGAGTATACTGTGTACCCAGCGGCCCACACCTCACAGGGTAAACCCACAGTGTAAACTACACCTTCCGTCAAAATTAGGAGCGCGTCAAGATGTGTTGCTGTCATAATTTGCTGTTACTAAAAATTATCACTGCCAAACTGGCTCCTGCTGAAATTGTTGGCAGAGAAATGACGGAGTGGCTGATTAAATGATCAATAACCTGTTTGGCGCCAAGACAGAGGCCGCCTCGTCTAAACACAATATAAATGCCACTTTTGGGTTAGGCTTAATGGCTCTGTTCAGTTGATCACATGAAAGAGTTAAATCACAGGAGAAGGGGAACTACCAGGGGGAAAGAGCCAAGCCATTGCAACAATATAGCACTTGGAAGGGATTAGGATAAGGATTTGGGAAAGGACGAGGGGGGGGGGGGAGGAAAGGAATGGTGGCCAATCACTTAGACAATTGGGGGATTGAACGCCGACCTGCTTGAAACGAGATCGTCGCTCTACCGTCGAGCCCTAGTGGTTGAGCAAATTACAGTAGAGAAGCTGTGTATCTGGATCGGAGGTCTTATCCCTAAGAGATCAATCTTAGTCTGGCTCCTATCCTTTAGCCCGAAGTGGGGCTTCAGAAGACACATTTAACTGCCCTTCAAGTGGGGATAGAACACTACGAACCCAAGTTTCGAATTATGTTTTTCCCCTTCAATTATAAGGAAAGTTTCCAAATACCCGTTTTAATAGAAAACACTATACAATCGACTTGAGAATGGTCCAGGACGGACCGAAAAGTCGTCGTCCCTTCATTTTCTAGTGTGTGGTCTGGTCAACATATTTCAGCCACGTTATTGTGACTCATCATCTGCACTCTAGTTTCAGTACACTTACCACGTGCAGTGTGAGGAGTGTGGTTGAGCGGGTGTTACACACGTGCCATTACACACGTGTGTTGAACAACCATACACTCTCCCTCTGTCAGGGACATTACATCACTGTGGTTGACTATAACCACTACCTCACTCCTGGTCCAGCACTACGAGCGAGCAACCTTACTCATCCTTGCTATGGGACTCATCCACAGCACACGTGGGAGCCACAGCAGGTGGTGAGGGACACTTGCCTCGTGAGTCTCAGGCTATCATCCCACCTCTCTGTGTACATACGAGACCATATATAGTTCGCCTGTCTCAATGTTTCACTGTCACTGGGCACCTCTCACTAGCAGCGACGATGGTAAGCACCTCGCCCCGCATCTGCGCCACTCGCGCACACTGCGCGCCGACTAGCAATATAAAGTACAAGTGTGCGCAGACAGCCTCCTGCAGGAGGCGTGGAGGCTGAGTGAGAGACAGCGCGGGCGACACACACATTACAGAGATACTGACCTTGGGGTTCTCGTTGCTGGTGGAGGGCTCAATGTACTGCAGGCCGAAGAAGTCCCTCTCGATGAGCTCCAGGTGGTTGAAGACGAGGTCCAGCAGCGCCTGACCCTTGGCCCGCTTCTGTAACAAGTCACACTGTGCGTCAGTCACCGCTACAAGCCATGCTCCTCCAACCCGAGTCAATACATTAAATATGATGCAACTACAAGTGTACGAACATAGACAACCCGCCTCAATTATTGGGGCACCGTACATTGAAGCTCATTACTTCCAGGAAGCGTCAATGTACGGTGCTTGTAATTTCCCCGAAGCACCGAAATTTGAACGTTATTGTAGATAGTGTCAAATTTAGCGTGCATTAAGTGTGAGGACAGGTTGAATGTTTCTGTGGATTTTTCTAATGCAGAAGTAGAGCTACTTCTGTTCACTTGTATATTCTTTTCAAGAAGAAGAAAAGTTTCAGATATTTCCTCATTTTAATTATTCTAGTGAGGAGAGAGATAAACCTTGCCATAAGTCTAGAAATAATGATGCATTACTAACGTACTAAGGTTAGTAATGCATTTTCTAAAATGCATTTTATAAATGACCTGTATAAAGGTCATTTATACAGCTGCCCTAGACTGTGAAGGGTTACACAGTGTGTGTCAAGAGCCAGCTGTGTGATACTAAAAACTCACACCTGGCAGGATGGTTAATCGTACTGTCATTATTTTTATTAACACATTTAGGTACACCTGAATTTGTGCAGCTTTCCTAGACTATGTGAAGGAGAGTACAAAGTGTGTAAAAAAAAACTAGCTACGTGATGCTAAAAGTTCCCATCACTCAGTATGGTAAGCCATATAGAGGCATGTGAGCAGTAGTCTGCACTGACAAACTCTGGGTGCATTATGAGGATATGAGGAATAGTAGTCTACCTCATTCTCTCATGAGGAACACATGAGTGAATGAGGTAGCAATGATACCGCATTTTTTTAATACATGAGGTACATCTGCATTAGTGCAGCTACCCTAAACTATATGAAGTGAAGTACAGTATGTCAAAAAAGCTAACTAGGTGATGCTAAAAAATCCCCATCACACAGAATGTTGGGAGTCAGACCTGACACAAGGCTGTGAAAACCTGCGGACTGACCACTCCACATTTCATTACACCCGCCACCCCTCCAACGCACACCACCTCTGTACCAGCCAGGACCCGTCACTCGGCCCACCTCCACTCCACCCTCTCTAATCAGAATTAGAAACTATATTCGTAACAACATATATAGATCATTACAGACAAACTGGACTAACAGTCTAAATCAAACTTAAATTTTTTTAATAGAGTGATTAACATTTAGCTTATAATATGAAAGGTGATATATATTTGAGATACTGAAGTGTAAGTTACCATTCAGGCATTCTTTTTTAGCCGTGATATTCCTGTGCTGGCCCTGAGCCTCTGGCTGGCCCACCAAGTGTTACTCATTTCTGTCTTACTCAGGCAGTCGATGAGTATTTATGACCTTTTTTTGGCTCAGTAAGTTTATCAAATGTGTTTAGCAACTTCCTCTGCGTTGTTAAGTCAGTTGAAATCTTGTTTGTAACTGTGCACTGTGTTAGATAATGTTCCAGTGTTCTGTCGGCCTTTTCTCAACCATGCTGAAACTCCTCTCTTCTTCAGGAACCTGTAAGCCTATATTGCTTATGTGTTATTTCTGTTTTGCTATTGTTTTGTTTGAACAAATTAATTGGTTCATTAATAGGTTCAACCAAATGAAATTGGTTGAATTTTTGCACCATCCGGTCGATGCTGGTGTCGCAGCTGCTCAATTAGAGTCAGGTGGTCACGATACATCTTCTGCATCGCTCTATCTCTAATTGTTTTCTTAATCTGTGTTTGGATCTTTGGTTTGCAAATGTCTACATTCCTTCTGTTATTTGTAAGTGTTGCAGCTGCACCTTTAATGTCCTTCCCTAGTATTCCTACATGACCTGGACGCCCAGTTGATAAGTATCCGATAACCTTGACGTTTGAGAGCTTGCATTAATGCAACAACATTGTTGCTAGATGGATGTTATCACAAAAGTGTTCTTGTAGCAAAGCTCCATTGGTAGTTCTTGAATCTGTGTGTTTAATAACGTGTTTTCGGTGTTCAGCAAGAACATGTTCCAAAAATATTTCAAATGGCTTGTTTGTGGAGGTAAACACCCGCGTGAGAGCCTCCAACTAACTATACAATCTCCTGCCTACTAAAGCCAATAATGATCTGAGGGACTTTGACAAAATTGTTGACCTCATGAACATAAAATAAGTTATTTAGGGTGATCCTCGCCAATGTACCTAGACTGGTGGTTCCAGCGATCTTGCACCTTGTACGGTCTGGGCACGATACCCGATGGTCCAAGAGGACACCATTCCTTCACTCTCTGTCCCTACACAATACACGAGCTCTTTCCCTTCCAAGTGCAATATAGACATACTGTACTGAGGAAGTGCACAAAGACATCACATTAACGTGA
>NC_091243.1:1768849-1776349 GCF_040958095.1 Procambarus clarkii | reverse complement strand
CCTCCAATTGGCGGGGGAATGGGGGTCCTGCGCCACCCATCACTGGAGAGACACAGGGCGAGGGGAGAGAGACACAGGGCGAGGGGAGAGACACACAGGGCGAGGGGAGAGACACAGGGCGAGAGGAGAGAGACACAGGGCGAGGGGAGAGAGACACAGGGCGAGGGGAGAGACACAGGGCGAGGGGAGAGAGACACAGGGCGAGGGGAGAGAGACACAGGGCGAGGGGAGAGAGACACAGGGCGAGGGGAGAGACACAGGGCGAGGGGAGAGAGAGACACAGGGCGAGGGGAGAGAGACACAGGGTGAGGGGAGAGACACAGGGCGAGGGGAGAGACACAGGGTGAGGGGAGAGAGACACAGGGCGAGGGGAGAGAGACACAGGGCGAGGGGAGAGAGACACAGGGCGAGGGGAGAGAGACACAGGGTGAGGGGACAGAGACCAGGGCGAGGGGAGAGACACAGGGCGAGGGGAGGGACACAGGGCGAGGGGAGAGAGACACAGGGCGAGGGGAGAGAGACACAGGGCGAGGGGAGAGAGACACAGGGCGAGGGGAGAGACACAGGGCGAGGGGAGAGAGACACAGGGCGAGGGGAGAGACACAGGGCGAGGGGAGAGAGACACAGGGCGAGGGGAGAGACACAGGGCGAGGGGAGAGAGACACAGGGTGGGGAGAGAGACACAGGGCGAGGGGAGAGACACAGGGTGAGGGGAGAGAGACACAGGGCGAGGGGAGAGAGACTCAGGGCGAGGGGAGAGACACAGGGCGAGGGGAGAGACACAGGGCGAGGGGAGAGACACAGGGCGAGGGACGAGACACACAGGGCAAGGGGAGAGACACAGGGAGAGGGGAGAGAGACACAGGGCGAGGGGAGAGAGACAGGGCGAGGGGAGAGACACAGGGCGAGGGGAGAGACACACAGGGCGAGGGGAGAGACACACAGGGCGGGAGAGACACAGGGTGAGGGGAGAGAGACACAGGGCGAGGGGAGAGACACAGGGCGAGGGGAGAGACACAGGGCGAGGGGAGAGAGACACAGGGCGAGGGGAGAGACACAGGGCGAGGGAGAGAGACAGGGCGAGGGGAGAGACACACAGGGCGAGAGACACACAGGGTGAGGGGAGAGAGACACAGGGCGAGGGGAGAGAAACACAGGGCGAGGGAGAGATACACAGGGCGAGGGGAGAGACACAGGGCGAGGGGAGAGAGACACAGGGCGAGGGGAGAGACACAGGGCGAGGGGAGAGAGACAGGGCGAGGGGAGAGACACACAGGGCGAGGGGAGAGACACACAGGGTGAGGGGAGAGACACAGGGCGAGGGGAGAGAAACACAGGGCGAGGGGAGAGATACACAGGGCGAGGGGAGAGACACAGGGCGAGGGGAGAGAGACACAGGGCGAGGGGAGAGACACAGGGCGAGGGGAGAGAGACAGGGCGAGGGGAGAGACACACAGGGCGAGGGGAGAGACACACAGGGTGAGGGGAGAGGACACAGGGCGAGGGGAGAGAAACACAGGGCGAGGGGAGAGATACACAGGGCGAGGGGAGGAATGATGCAGGTCTTCAAGTGGACGCGAGGTATCAGCAGGAGACATATGAGCAAGATGACGGAACTATGGGACCAGATCACGACTCGTAACAATGGCTATAAGATGGAGAAGTAGAGAGAGAGAGGCAGGACGCGGGGAAGTATCGGTGTGGCAACAGCCTGGTGGATCACCTTGCCCCACCCACATCATCCAGGCAAGGGATAGAGCTAGCTTTAAAATTAGACTTGACAGACACTTGATCCGTTTGGCAACTAAACAAATATTTATGACACAACATTCGTCTCTCTGGTTGTTGACATGATATCACGTGACACAACTATTGACAGCCGCCTCACCGATAACCAGGATACTTGTCGTTGTATATACTGGCTTATGTCTAACCTCCGTCACCCCAGCGTGTGACATGGTGTGGCCTGGAGTGGCCTGGTGTGTGTGTGATGATCAGGCTACTCAGCCACAGACACGCCTCGCCACCTCCACCAGGTCTCACTACCTCAGCTATGAATGATATACCTGCTAACATTACGTCAAGGTTCTCTATTTAAATAAGTGTCTATACACACACACATGAAGCACACAAGTGACAAGGAGGCGGAACTATTCTTACAGACGAGTAACCAGGTGTTGTCAACCACATACATTCCTTGGCTGGTTGCCCACTCCACCTGTGGTGTAAGCTGCCTGCCTCTCTCCCTGTCTGCCTCTCTCTCCCTGTCTGCCTCTCTCTCCCTGTCTGCCTGCCTCCCTGTCTGCCTCTTTCCCTGTCTGCCTGTACACACTACCACCATCACCATGCTTCTGTTCAAGCCAACATCACACTACCACTACCACCACCACCCCAAGTCTTCAGTAACAAGGTACTGCCGTGGTAAAGACGGCCTGCGTGCCTGAAGGACCCTGGCAACATGAGAGGACGGGGGAGCAACACTGCTAACCTGTGTGTGACATTGTGTGTGACACTGTGTGAACATTGTCACACACTGACCAGGGACAACATCTGGCCACGGCCACAGTGACAACTTGTCCCGTGACGGCCATGGACATATCTTAACAAACTGAGCACTTGTGGTTAGTAATGATATACTGTCCGACTGACCTCAGTGGTCCAAGCTGTGGACATTAAGGCTAATTAACCCACAGACACATGTGGAACCGTTGAAGAACAGAGTCAGGGGTTAATCAAGCGTTCATACAACCACTTACGAAACCTGTACATCTTTCCTCAATCATGGCAGTTTGTTTACACTTATTAAACAGTTAATGAGCTCTGACACGCTGCGAGCTTCTTAATACCAATAATAACCTTGGGTTGTAAAGTTTCCAACCTCGTAGACTCTTTTAATAAAGGTAAATATACCACCAGGATTAAAAAAAGATGTACAAAAGTATGTTGCAGCTTAATATATTACGGAATAAAAGCGTAAATATTGTGGAGTTTTTATTTCCCTAAACCACCGTAATTTTTACACCGGGGTAGACAGCGTATAAAATGTAGTGAGCTCAGTACGAGGAGACATCTTAGTGGTTATACCTGGAGCATACCTGGAGAGGGTTCCGGGAGTTGTTCTACTCCCCTAGCCCGGCCCGAGGCCAGACTTGACTTGTGATAACTTGGTCCAACAGGCTGTTGCTTGGAGCGTCCCGCAGGCCCTCACATATCCACTACAACCCGGTTGTTCCAGCACTTCTTGCAAGAACTTGTCTAAACGTTTCTTGAAGACCTCCACCTTTGTTTAGGCAATACGTGTCACGCTTGCTGGGAGGGTGTTGAAGAGGTTGTGTCGCAACACCCACGCTGTCATGGCTGCCTCACAACCAGAGAGCACCGGGAACACCACAGGCTATTCATCATCCTCCCAGCAAGTATAAGTAATATTGCCGCAACAAAAGCGTAAATCTGCAAGAAAAAAATTAGACAGTTTCCTGTAAGAAGTGGCGGACCAACCGGGCTGTAGTGGATATGTTGGCCTGTAGGGCCGCCATTACCAACTGTATTGGACGAAGCTCCTATACAAGCCAGGCCAGTAGAACTCCTAAAACCCACTCCAGGTACAATCCAGGTACAGGTGATGTCAGTCGGTGGTGCCTGAGAGTGAGTGACATCATTCCTCTTGACGCGACATAAGTGGGGCGTTGACGCCGGCCACTGACGTCACACAAGCCTCCACTAGACCAACGGTCGCCAAACATTTCGAACCTCACGGACCACTAAATTCATAATTTGAAATCCCCCGGACCACTAATTTAAATCCCGCGGACCACTGATAAGGACTTGTCTCCAACAGTCCTTTTTGTTAAAGCAATTACTTGCTTTTGCATATTTTCATTCATTGTTTACAAATATTTAAGTGGGTTCCTTGCTAAATCCGGGTGTTATGATTGGCAGTGTGGTGCGAGTGAGGAAGGTGTGGAGGCATCGTGGGGTAAACTCTCAGAACACAACACACAGGGGCCGGGGATGACGCACCTCACTAACACGCTCTGGAATATATCCAAATTTCAAGTAGTTCGAATCCTATTGTCTTGATATTCTGAGTTTTTTCCCCTGTCCGCCTCCAGTTGGGTTGTTAATGGTGGCTGACGAGGACTGTGGAGGCTATGAACCATTGGTCAGCTCACGGTTAAGTCCAGTACACATATTTACTATTGAACAAATCCACAAAGGCCGTGACGAGGATTCGAACCTGCGTCCGAGAGCATCCCAGACGCTGCCTTAATCGACTGAGCTACGACATGGTCAAAAGAGAATTTGATACATCACGCTATTGTGATTTCTGTGTATGTAACATATTATTATTGTTGTTATTATCATTAGTTATATTATCTCTTGTACTACTAAAGAATATATTCTAAAGAAAATACTAAAAAAAACAAAATATTCCATTGCATTTTTTCACTCGTTATGGGTTTACTGCATTCGAATCTGAAACCAAACAAGAAATGATAGTTATTAAAGTCAAAACTATTTGATGCCATTAATTGTAACAATTAAAACAATACACAGTTACATACAATACACAAATAATATAAAACATTCAGAGTATAAGAATTTCTTAGATTATTTTTGTTTTATTATTAATAACACATACAAAAATGCAAATAATGTCCACATTTTGCTAGGGACCACCAGTTGTTGCACCAGACTGTGGCGCCCTGTGACCACATCCCTGTGAGTAGTGACCACATCCCTGTGAGTAGTGACCACATCCCTCTGAGTAGTGACCACATCCCTGTGAGTAGTGACCACATCCCTGTGAGTAGTGACCACATCCCTCTGAGTAGTGACCACATCCCTGTGAGTAGTGACCACATCCCTGTGAGTAGTGACCACATCCCTGTGAGTAGTGACCACATCCCTCTGAGTAGTGACCACATCCCTCTGAGTAGTGACCACATCCCTCTGAGTAGTGACCACATCCCTCTGAGTAGTGACCACATCCCTCTGAGTAGTGACCACATCCCTCTGAGTAGTGACCACATCCCTCTGAGTAGTGACCACATCCCTCTGAGTAGTGACCACATCCCTGTGAGTAGTGACAACATCCCTGTGAGTAGTGACCACATCCCTCTGAGTAGTGACCACATCCCTGTGAGTAGTGACCACATCCCTCTGAGTAGTGACCACATCCCTGTGAGTAGTGACCACATCCCTGTGAGTAGTGACCACATCCCTCTGAGTAGTGACCACATCCCTGTGAGTAGTGACCACATCCCTCTGAGTAGTGACCACATCCCTGTGAGTAGTGACCACATCCCTCTGAGTAGTGACCACATCCCTGTGAGTAGTGACCACATCCCTGTGAGTAGTGACCACATCCCTCTGAGTAGTGACCACATCCCTGTGAGTAGTGACCACATCCCTCTGAGTAGTGACCACATCCCTGTGAGTAGTGACCACATCCCTGTGAGTAGTGACCACATCCCTGTGAGTAGTGACCACATCCCTGTGAGTAGTGACCACATCCCTCTGAGTAGTGACCACATCCCTGTGAGTAGTGACCACATCCCTCTGAGTAGTGACCACATCCCTGTGAGTAGTGACCACATCCCTGTGAGTAGTGACCACATCCCTCTGAGTAGTGACCACATCCCTGTGAGTAGTGACCACATCCCTCTGAGTAGTGACCACATCCCTGTGAGTAGTGACCACATCCCTGTGAGTAGTGACCACATCCCTCTGAGTAGTGACCACATCCCTGTGAGTAGTGACCACATCCCTCTGAGTAGTGACCACATCCCTGTGAGTAGTGACCACATCCCTGTGAGTAGTGACCACATCCCTGTGAGTAGTGACCACATCCCTGTGAGTAGTGACCACATCCCTGTGAGTAGTGACCACATCCCTCTGAGTAGTGACCACATCCCTGTGAGTAGTGACCACATCCCTGTGAGTAGTGACCACATCCCTCTGAGTAGTGACCACATCCCTGTGAGTAGTGACCACATCCCTGTGAGTAGTGACCACATCCCTGTGAGTAGTGACCACATCCCTGTGAGTAGTGACCACATCCCTGTGAGTAGTGACCACATCCCTCTGAGTAGTGACCACATCCCTCTGAGTAGTGACCACATCCCTGTGAGTAGTGACCACATCCCTGTGAGTAGTGACCACATCCCTGTGAGTAGTGACCACATCCCTGTGAGTAGTGACCACATCCCTGTGAGTAGTGACCACATCCCTGTGAGTAGTGACCACATCCCTCTGAGTAGTGACCACATCCCTCTGAGTAGTGACCACATCCCTGTGAGTAGTGACCACATCCCTGTGAGTAGTGACCACATCCCTGTGAGTAGTGACCACATCCCTGTGAGTAGTGACCACATCCCTGTGAGTAGTGACCACATCCCTGTGAGTAGTGACCACATCCCTGTGAGTAGTGACCACATCCCTCTGAGTAGTGACCACGTCCCTCTGAGTAGTGACCACATCCCTCTGAGTAGTGACCACATCCCTCTGAGTAGTGACCACATCCCTCTGAGTAGTGACCACATCCCTGTGAGTAGTGACCACATCTCTCAGAGCGACTCCACCTGACCAAATCCCTCAGGTGGAATAGTGACCACATCCGTCACTGGTGTTGTCCCGTCTTGAGTACTGCTCGGTACTCACTTCCCCCTTCAGAGCAGGAGAGAGATCTTTGAATTAGAGGGAAGACAGAGAACATATACGGCACGCATAGACACGATAAAACATCTACATTATTGGGACCGTCACTGAGCTTTAAGAATGTATTCTCTGGAGAGGACACGAGAGAGGTATCAAATAATATATACATGGAATCTGGAAGGCCTTCCCGTATCATGGAAGATACGGGAAGGCCAGGTCCCAAATTTGCACAGTAGAATAACAATATGCTGGAGCGAAAGATACGGAAGGAAATGCAAAAGAGAACCAGTGAGGAGTTGACGTGCCATAGATACAATCAGAGAACACTGTACATCAGAAGTCCATGGCTGTTCAACACCCTCCCAGCAAGCATTAGAAATATTGCCGGAACGAAGGTGGAAGTCTTCAAGAGGCACTTAAATAAGTTCTTGCAAGAAGTGCCGGACCAACCAGGGTGAAGTGGATATGTGGGTCTGCGAGCCGTGCCAAGCAACAGCCTGTTGGACCAAGTTATCACAAGTCGAGCCTGGCCCCGGGCCGGGCTCGGGGAGTAGAACTCCCGTAACCCTCTCTAGGTATGCTCCAGGTATTGACATATGAGGCTACAGCAAGCTAACAGGCCCCACTAACAGGAAGCGGTGTAACAGGAACACGAGGCCAGGATGGGAGGCGGAACAGGAGGGAAGGAACGAAGCCCAACCACTTGGACCAGCGGGTATCGAAGGGCGACCTGCAAGAAGTGAGACCGTTGCTGTACCGAGGAGTCCAGGTAACTAGCAAGGAGCAGGGACCTCCCGAGACATCGTCTGCCTCATCACAAGACGTATGAGAGGGTAAGTA
>NC_091243.1:1705306-1768349 GCF_040958095.1 Procambarus clarkii | reverse complement strand
TTTTGGAGCAAATTCTGGCTCTCTGCACGTATTCGCAGTTTGAAATTACGACTTTTTATACGGAAATATGCCAATTACAGAGAGCAGCGATTGGTCACATTTTGCCCAAACCCCCCTGCGGTTTAAAAATATCCCAAACCTACCAAATTCGACCCTTGAGCTATATTTTGGAGCCAAATTCTGGCTCTCTGCACGTATTCGCAGTTTGAAATTACGAATTTTTATACCGAAAATATGCCAATTACTGAAAGCAGCGATGATCATATTTTGCCCAAACCCTCCCTGCAGTTTCAAAATATCCCAAACATCCCAAATTCAACGCTTGAGCGATTTTTTGGAACAATTTCTGCTCTCTGCACGTGTAGTAGTTTGAAGTTACGACTTTTATCCGAAAATACGCCAATTCTGCGAGCGGCGATGGTCACATTTGCCCAAACCCCCTGCAGTTTTCAAAAATCCCAAACATCCCAAATTCAACCCTTGAGCCATATTTTGGAGCCAAATTCTGGCTCTCTGCACGTATTCGCAGTTTGAAATTACGATTTTACACCGAAAATATGCAAATTATTGAGAGCGACGATAGGTCACATTTTGCCCAAACCCCTCTGCAGTTTTCAAAATGTCCCAAACATCCGAAAATGCGACCCTTGAGCCATATTTTGGAGCCAAATTCTGGCTCTCTGCACGTGTTAGTAGTGTGAAGTTACGACTTTTATACCGAAAATATGCTAATTACTAGGAGAGCGCGATTGGTCACATTTTGCCCAAACTACCCTGCAATTTTCAAAATATCCCAAACACCCCAAATTCGACCTGGAGACATATTTGGAGCCGAGTTCTGGCTCTCTGCACGTATTCGCAGTTTGAAATTACTACTTTTTGTACGAAAATATGCCAATTACTGAAAGCGGCGATGATCACATTTTGCCCAAACCCTCCCTGCAGTTTTCGAAATATCCCATACATCCCAAATTCAACGCTTGAGGCATCTTTTGGAGCCAAATTCTGGCTCTCTGCACGGGTAGTAGTTTGAAGTTACGAATTTTTATACCGAAAATACGCCAATTCTAAGAGCGGCTATGGGTCACATTTTGCCCCCCCCCCCCCTGCAGTTTCAAAACATCCCAAACATCCCAAATTCTACCCATGAGCCTTTTTGGGAGCCAAATTCTTGCTCTCTGCACGTATTTGCAGTTTGAAATTACGACTTTTTATACCGAAAATATGCCAATTACTGAGAGCGGCGATGGGTCACATTTTGCCCAAACCCTTTCAGCAGTTTTCAAAATATCCCAAACATCCCAAATTCGACGCTTGAGCCATATTTTGGAGCCAAATTCTCGCTCTCTGCACGTCTTAGTAGTTTGAAATTACGACTTTTTCTTCTGAAAATATGCCAATTACTGAGAGCAACGATGGGTCACATTTTGCCCAAACCCCCCATGAAGTATTCAAAATATCCCAAACAGTCAAAATTCGACCTTTGAGCCATATTTTGGAGCCAAATTCTGGCTCTCTTCACGTATTCGCAGTTTTAATTTACAAATTTTTATACGGAAAATATGCCAATTACTGAAAGTGGAGATGGATCACATTTTGCCCTAACCCTCCCTGCAGTTTTTAAAATATCCCAAACATCCCAATTTCGATGCTTTAGCCATCTTTTTGAGCCAAATTCTGGCTCTCTGCACGTGTTAGTAGTGTGAAGTTACGACTTTTATACTGAAAATACGCCAATTTCTGAGAGCCGGCGATGGGTCACATTTTGCCCAAACCCCCCCTGCAGTTTTCCAAACATCCCAAACATCAAAAATCCTACCCTTGAGCTATTTTTGGGAGCCAAATTCTTGCTCTCTGCACGTATTTGCAGTTTGAAATTACGACTTTTTATACCGAAAATATGTCAATTACTGAAAGCGGCAATGGATCACATTTTGCCTAAACCCTCCCTGCAGTTTTCAAATATCCCAAACATATTAATTTCGATGCTTGAGCCATATTTTCGAGCCCAATTCTGGTTTTCTGCACGTATTCGCAGTTTGAAATTACGATTCTTAATACCGAAAATACGCAAATTACAAGGAGCAACGTTGGGTAACATTTTGCCCAAACCTCCCATGCAGTTTTCAAAATATATCAAACATTCCAAATTCGACCCTTGAGCCATATTTTGGAGCAAATTCTGGCTCTCTGCAAGTATTGCAGTTTGAAATTACGATTTTTATACCGAAAAAATGGCAATTACTGAGAGCGATGATGGGACACATTTTACTCCAAACCCCTCCCCCCTGCAGTTTTTAAAATATCCCATACATCCCAAATTCAACCCCTGAGCCATATTTGGAGCGAAATTCTGGCTCTCTGCACGTATTCGCAGTTTGAAATTACGACTTTTTATACGGAAAATATGCCAATTACAGAGAGCAGCGATTGGTCACATTTTGCCCAAACCCCCCTGCGGTATAAAATATCCCAAACCTACCAAATTCGACCCTTGAGCTATATTTTGGAGCCAAATTCTGGCTCTCTGCACGTATTCGCAGTTTTAAATAACGAATTTTTATACCGAAAATATGCCAATTACTGAAAGCAGCGATGATCATATTTGCCCAAACCCTCCCTGCAGTTTTCAAAATATCCCAAACATCCCAAATTCAACGCTTGAGCCATTTTTTGGAAACCAATTTCTGGCTCTCTGCACGTGTTAGTAGTTTGAAGTTACGACTTTTATTCCGAAAATACGCCAATTTCTGCGAGCGGCGATGGGTCACATTTTGCCCAAACCCCCCTGCAGTTTTCAAAAAATCCCAAACATCCCAAATTCAACCCTTGAGCCTTATTTTGGAGCCAAATTCTGGCTCTCTGCACGTATTCGCAGTTTGAAATTACGATTTTTACACCGAAAATATGCAAATTATTGAGAGCGACGATAGGTCACATTTTGCCCAAACCCCTCTGCAGTTTTCAAAATGTCCCAAACATCCGAAAATGCGACCCTTGAGCCATATTTTGGAGCCAAATTCTGGCTCTCTGCACGTATTCGCAGTTTGAAATTACGACTTTTTATAAAGAAAATATGCCAATTACAGAGAGCAGCGATGGGTCACATTTGCCAAAACCCCTTTGCAGTTTTCTAAATATCCCAAACATCCCAAATTCGACCCTAGAGCCATATTTTGGAGCCAAATTCACGCTCTCTGCACGTCTTAGCAGTTTGAAATTAAGAATTTTTTTAACAGAATATATGTAAATTACTGAGAACAACGATGGGTCACATTTTGTCGAAACCCCCCATGCAGTTTTCAAAATATCCCAAACAACCAAAATTCGACCCTTGAGCCATATTTTGGAGCCAAATTCTGGCTCTCTGCACGTGTTAGTAGTGTGAAGTTACGAATTTTATACCGAAAATATGCTAATTACTAAGAGAGCGCGATTGGTCACATTTTGCCCAAACTACCCTGCAATTTTCAAAATATCCCAAACACCCCAAATTCGACCCTGGAGACATATTTTGGAGCCGAGTTCTGGCTCTCTGCACGTATTCGCAGTTTGAAATTACTACTTTTTGTACCGAAAATATGCCAATTACTGAAAGCGGCGATGATCACATTTTGCCCAAACCCTCCCTGCAGTTTTCGAAATATCCCATACATCCCAAATTCAACGCTTGAGGCATCTTTTGGAGCCAAATTCTGGCTCTCTGCACGGGTTAGTAGTTTGAAGTTACGAATTTTTATACCGAAAATACGCCAATTTCTAAGAGCGGCTATGGGTCACATTTTGCCCCCCCCCCCCTGCAGTTTTCAAAACATCCCAAACATCCCAAATTCTACCCATGAGCTATTTTTGGGAGCCAAATTCTTGCTCTCTGCACGTATTTGCAGTTTGAAATTACGACTTTTTATACCGAAAATATGCCAATTACTGAGAGCGGCGATGGGTCACATTTTGCCCAAACCCTTTCAGCAGTTTTCAAAATATCCCAAACATCCCAAATTCGACGCTTGAGCCATATTTTGGAGCCAAATTCTCGCTCTCTGCACGTCTTAGTAGTTTGAAATTACGACTTTTTCTTCTGAAAATATGCCAATTACTGAGAGCAACGATGGGTCACATTTTGCCCAAACCCCCCATGAAGTATTCAAAATATCCCAAACAGTCAAAATTCGACCTTTGAGCCATATTTTGGAGCCAAATTCTGGCTCTCTTCACGTATTCGCAGTTTTAATTTACAAATTTTTATACGGAAAATATGCCAATTACTGAAAGTGGAGATGGATCACATTTTGCCCTAACCCTCCCTGCAGTTTTAAAATATCCCAAACATCCCAATTTCGATGCTTTAGCCATCTTTTTGAGCCAAATTCTGGCTCTCTGCACGTGTTAGTAGTGTGAAGTTACCGACTTTTATACTGAAAATACGCCAATTTCTGAGAGCGGCGATGGGTCACATTTTGCCCAAACCCCCCCTGCAGTTTTCCAAACATCCCAAACATCAAAAATTCTACCCTTGAGCTATTTTTGGGAGCCAAATTCTTGCTCTCTGCACGTATTTGCAGTTTGAAATTACGACTTTTTTATACCGAAAATATGTCAATTACTGAAAGCGGCAATGGATCACATTTTGCCTAAACCCTCCCTGCAGTTTTCAAAATATCCCAAACATATTAATTTCGATGCTTGAGCCATATTTTCGAGCCCAATTCTGGTTTTCTGCACGTATTCGCAGTTTGAAATTACGATTCTTAATACCGAAAATACGCAAATTACAAGGAGCAACGTTGGGTAACATTTTGCCCAAACCTCCCATGCAGTTTTCAAAATATATCAAACATTCCAAATTCGACCCTTGAGCCATATTTTGGAGCCAAATTCTGGCTCTCTGCAAGTATTTGCAGTTTGAAATTACGATTTTTATACCGAAAAAATGGCAATTACTGAGAGCGATGATGGGACACATTTTACTCAAACCCCTCCCCCCTGCAGTTTTAAAATATCCCATACATCCCAAATTCAACCCCTGAGCCATATTTTGGAGCGAAATTCTGGCTCTCTGCACGTATTCGCAGTTTGAAATTACGACTTTTTATACGGAAAATATGCCAATTACAGAGAGCAGCGATTGGTCACATTTTGCCCAAACCCCCCTGCGGTATAAAAATATCCCAAACCTACCAAATTCGACCCTTGAGCTATATTTTGGAGCCAAATTCTGGCTCTCTGCACGTATTCGCAGTTTTAAATAACGAATTTTTATACCGAAAATATGCCAATTACTGAAAGCAGCGATGATCATATTTTGCCCAAACCCTCCCTGCAGTTTTCAAAATATCCCAAACATCCCAAATTCAACGCTTGAGCCATTTTTTGGAACCAATTTCTGGCTCTCTGCACGTGTTAGTAGTTTGAAGTTACGACTTTTTATTCCGAAAATACGCCAATTTCTGCGAGCGGCGATGGGTCACATTATGCCCAAACCCCCCTGCAGTTTTCAAAAAATCCCAAACATCCCAAATTCAACCCTTGAGCCTTATTTTGGAGCCAAATTCTGGCTCTCTGCACGTATTCGCAGTTTGAAATTACGATTTTTACACCGAAATATGCAAATTATTGAGAGCGACGATAGGTCACATTTTGCCCAAACCCCTCTGCAGTTTTCAAAATGTCCCAAACATCCGAAAATGCGACCCTTGAGCCATATTTTGGAGCCAAATTCTGGCTCTCTGCACGTATTCGCAGTTTGAAATTACGACTTTTTATAAAGAAAATATGCCAATTACAGAGAGCAGCGATGGGTCACATTTGCCAAAACCCCTTTGCAGTTTTCTAAATATCCCAAACATCCCAAATTCGACCCTAGAGCCATATTTTGGAGCCAAATTCACGCTCTCTGCACGTCTTAGCAGTTTGAAATTAAGAATTTTTTTAACAGAATATATGTAAATTACTGAGAACAACGATGGGTCACATTTTGTCGAAACCCCCCATGCAGTTTTCAAAATATCCCAAACAACCAAAATTCGACCCTTGAGCCATATTTTGGAGCCAAATTCTGGCTCTCTGCACGTGTTAGTAGTGTGAAGTTACGACTTTTATACCGAAAATATGCTAATTACTAAGAGAGCGCGATTGGTCACATTTTGCCCAAACTACCCTGCAATTTTCAAAATATCCCAAACACCCCAAATTCGACCCTGGAGACATATTTTGGAGCCGAGTTCTGGCTCTCTGCACGTATTCGCAGTTTGAAATTACTACTTTTTGTACCGAAAATATGCCAATTACTGAAAGCGGCGATGATCACATTTTGCCCAAACCCTCCCTGCAGTTTTCGAAATATCCCATACATCCCAAATTCAACGCTTGAGGCATCTTTTGGAGCCAAATTCTGGCTCTCTGCACGGGTTAGTAGTTTGAAGTTACGAATTTTTATACCGAAAATACGCCAATTTCTAAGAGCGGCTATGGGTCACATTTTGCCCAAACCCCCCCCCCCTGCAGTTTTCAAACATCCCAACATCCCAAATTCTACCCATGAGCTATTTTTGGGAGCCAAATTCTTGCTCTCTGCACGTATTTGCAGTTTGAAATTACGACTTTTTATACCGAAAATATGCCAATTACTGAGAGCGGCGATGGGTCACATTTTGCCCAAACCCTTTCAGCAGTTTTCAAAATATCCCAAACATCCCAAATTCGACGCTTGAGCCATATTTGGAGCCAAATTCTCGCTCTCTGCACGTCTTAGTAGTTTGAAATTACGACTTTTTCTTCTGAAAATATGCCAATTACTGAGAGCAACGATGGGTCACATTTTGCCCAAACCCCCATGCAGTATTCAAAATATCCCAAACAGCCAAAATTCGACCTTTGAGCCATATTTTGGAGCCAAATTCTGGCTCTCTGCACGTATTCGCAGTTTTAATTTACGAATTTTTATACGGAAAATATGCCAATTACTGAAAGTGGAGATGGATCACATTTTGCCCTAACCCTCCCTGCAGTTTTTAAAATATCCCAAACATCCCAATTTCGATGTTTTAGCCATCTTTTTGAGCCAAATTCTGGCTCTCTGCATGTGTTAGTAGTGTGAAGTTACGACTTTTAACTGAAAATACGCCAATTTCTGAGAGCGGCGATGGGTCACATTTTGCCCAAACCCCCCCTGCAGTTTTCCAAACATCCCAAACATCAAAAATTCTACCCTTGAGCTATTTTTGGGAGCCAAATTCATGCTCTCTGCACGTATTTGCAGTTTGAAATTACGACTTTTTATACCGAAAATATGTCAATTACTGAAAGCGGCAATGGATCACATTTTGCCTAAACCCTCCCTGCAGTTTTCAAAATATCCCAAACATATTAATTTCGATGCTTGAGCCATATTTTCGAGCCCAATTCTGGTTTTCTGCACGTATTCGCAGTTTGAAATTACGATTCTTAATACCGAAAATACGCAAATTACAAGGAGCAACGTTGGGTAACATTTTGCCCAAACCTCCCATGCAGTTTTCAAAATATATCAAACATTCCAAATTCGACCCTTGAGCCATATTTTGGAGCCAAATTCTGGCTCTCTGCAAGTATTTGCAGTTTGAAATTACGACTTTTTATACCGAAAAAATGGCAATTACTGAGAGCGATGATGGGACACATTTACTCCAAACCCCTCCCCCCTGCAGTTTTTAAATATCCCATACATCCCAAATTCAACCCCTGAGCCATATTTTGGAGCCAAATTCTGGCTCTCTGCACGTATTCGCAGTTTGAAATTACGACTTTTTATACGGAAAATATGCCAATTACAGAGAGCAGCGATTGGTCACATTTTGCCCAAACCCCCCTGCGGTATAAAAATATCCCAAACCTACCAAATTCGACCCTTGAGCTATATTTTGGAGCCAAATTCTGGCTCTCTGCTCGTATTCGCAGTTTGAAATTACGAATTTTTATACCGAAAATATGACAATTACTGAAGCAGCGATGATCATATTTTGCCCAAACCCTCCCTGCAGTTTTCAAAATATCCCAAACATCCCAAATTCAACGCTTTAGCCATTTTTGGAACCAATTTCTGGCTCTCTGCACGTGTTAGTAGTTTGAAGTTACGACTTTTATTCCGAAAATACGCCAACTTCTGCGAGCGGCGATGGGTCACATTTTGCCCAAACCCCCCTGCAGTTTTCAAAAAATCCCAAACATCCCAAATTCAACCCTTGAGCCATATTTTTGGAGCCAAATTCTGGCTCTCTGCACGTATTCGCAGTTTGAAATTACGATTTTTACACCGAAAATATGCAAATTATTGAGAGCGACGATAGGTCACATTTTGCCCAAACCCCTCTGCAGTTTTCAAAATGTCCCAAACATCCGAAAATGCGACCCTTGAGCCATATTTTGGAGCCAAATTCTGGCTCTCTGCACGTATTCGCAGTTTGAAATTACGACTTTTTATAAAGAAAATATGCCAATTACAGAGAGCAGCGATGGGTCACATTTGCCAAAACCCCTTTGCAGTTTTCTAAATATCCCAACATCCCAAATTCGACCCTTGAGCCATATTTTGGAGCCAAATTCACGCTCTCTGCACGTCTTAGCAGTTTGAAATTACGAATTTTTTAAACCGAATATATGCCAATTACTGAGAACAACGATGGGTCACATTTTGTCGAAACCCCCCATGCAGTTTTCAAAATATCCCAAACAACCAAAATTCGACCCTTGAGCCATATTTTGGAGCCAAATTCTGGCTCTCTGCACGTGTTAGTAGTGTGAAGTTACGACTTTATACCGAAAATATGCTAATTACTAAGAGAGCGCGATTGGTCACATTTTGCCCAAACTACCCTGCAATTTTCAAAATATCCCAAACACCCCAAATTCGACCCTGGAGACATATTTTGGAGCCGAGTTCTGGCTCTCTGCACGTAATCGCAGTTTGAAATTACTACTTTTTGTACCGAAAATATGCCAATTACTGAAAGCGGCGATGATCACATTTTGCCCAAACCCTCCCTGCAGTTTTCGAAATATCCCATACATCCCAAATTCAACGCTTGAGGCATCTTTTGGAGCCAAATTCTGGCTCTCTGCACGGGTTAGTAGTTTGAAGTTACGAATTTTATACCGAAAATACGCCAATTTCTAAGAGCGGCTATGGGTCACATTTTGCCCAAACCCCCCCCCCCCTGCAGTTTTCAAAACATCCCAAACATCCCAAATTCTACCCATGAGCTATTTTTGGGAGCCAAATTCTTGCTCTCTGCACGTATTTGCAGTTTGAAATTACGACTTTTTATACCGAAAATATGCCAATTACTGAGAGCGGCGATGGGTCACATTTTGCCCAAACCCTTTCAGCAGTTTTCAAAATATCCCAAACATCCCAAATTCGACGCTTGAGCATATTTTGGAGCCAAATTCTCGCTCTCTGCACGTCTTAGTAGTTTGAAATTACGACTTTTTCTTCTGAAAATATGCCAATTACTGAGAGCAACGATGGGTCACATTTTGCCCAAACCCCCCATGCAGTATTCAAAATATCCCAAACAGCCAAAATTCGACCTTTGAGCCATATTTTGGAAGCCAAATTCTGGCTCTCTGCACGTATTCGCAGTTTTAATTTACGAATTTTTATACGGAAAATATGCAATTACTGAAAGTGGAGATGGATCACATTTTGCCCTAACCCTCCCTGCAGTTTTTAAAATATCCCAAACATCCCAATTTCGATGTTTTAGCCATCTTTTTGAGCCAAATTCTGGCTCTCTGCATGTGTTAGTAGTGTGAAGTTACGACTTTTATACTGAAAATACGCCAATTTCTGAGAGCGGCGATGGGTCACATTTTGCCCAAACCCCCCCTGCAGTTTTCCAAACATCCCAAACATCAAAATTCTACCCTTGAGCTATTTTTGGGAGCCAAATTCATGCTCTCTGCACGTATTTGCAGTTTGAAATTACGACTTTTTATACCGAAAATATGTCAATTACTGAAAGCGGCAATGGATCACATTTTGCCTAAACCCTCCCTGCAGTTTTCAAAATATCCCAAAACATATTAATTTCGATGCTTGAGCCATATTTTCGAGCCCAATTCTGGTTTTCTGCACGTATTCGCAGTTTGAAATTACGATTCTTAATACCGAAAATACGCAAATTACAAGGAGCAACGTTGGGTAACATTTTGCCCAAACCTCCCATGCAGTTTTCAAAATATATCAAACATTCCAAATTCGACCCTTGAGCCATATTTTGGAGCCAAATTCTGGCTCTCTGCAAGTATTTGCAGTTTGAAATTACGACTTTTTATACCGAAAAAATGGCAATTACTGAGAGCGATGATGGGACACATTTTACTCCAAACCCCTCCCCCCTGCAGTTTTAAAATATCCCATACATCCCAAATTCAACCCCTGAGCCATATTTTGGAGCCAATTCTGGCTCTCTGCACGTATTCGCAGTTTGAAATTACGACTTTTTATACGGAAAATATGCCAATTACAGAGAGCAGCGATTGGTCACATTTTGCCCAAACCCCCCTGCGGTTTAAAAATATCCCAAACCTACCAAATTCGACCCTTGAGCTATATTTTGGAGCCAAATTCTGGCTCTCTGCACGTATTCGCAGTTTGAAATTACGAATTTTTATACCGAAAATATGCCAATTACTGAAAGCAGCGATGATCATATTTTGCCCAAACCCTCCCTGCAGTTTTCAAATATCCCAAACATCCCAAATTCAACGCTTGAGCCATTTTTTGGAACCAATTTCTGGCTCTCTGCACGTGTTAGTAGTTTGAAGTTACGACTTTTATTCCGAAAATACGCCAATTTCTGCGAGCGGCGATGGGTCACATTTGCCCAAACCCCCCTGCAGTTTTCAAAAATCCCAAACATCCCAAATTCAACCCTTGAGCCATATTTTGGAGCCAAATTCTGGCTCTCTGCACGTATTCGCAGTTTGAAATTACGATTTTTACACCGAAAATATGCAAATTATTGAGAGCGACGATAGGTCACATTTTGCCCAAACCCCTCTGCAGTTTTCAAAATGTCCCAAACATCCGAAAATGCGACCCTTGAGCCATATTTGGAGCCAAATTCTGGCTCTCTGCACGTGTTAGTAGTGTGAAGTTACGACTTTTATACCGAAAATATGCTAATTACTAGGAGAGCGCGATTGGTCACATTTTGCCCAAACTACCCTGCAATTTTCAAAATATCCCAAACACCCCAAATTCGACCCTGGAGACATATTTTGAGCCGAGTTCTGGCTCTCTGCACGTATTCGCAGTTTGAAATTACTACTTTTTGTACCGAAAATATGCCAATTACTGAAAGCGGCGATGATCACATTTTGCCCAAACCCTCCCTGCAGTTTTCGAAATATCCCATACATCCCAAATTCAACGCTTGAGGCATCTTTTGGAGCCAAATTCTGGCTCTCTGCACGGGTTAGTAGTTTGAAGTTACGAATTTTTATACCGAAAATACGCCAATTTCTAAGAGCGGCTATGGGTCACATTTTGCCCCCCCCCCCCTGCAGTTTTCAAAACATCCCAAACATCCCAAATTCTACCCATGAGCTATTTTTGGGAGCCAAATTCTTGCTCTCTGCACGTATTTGCAGTTTGAAATTACGACTTTTTATACCGAAAATATGCCAATTACTGAGAGCGGCGATGGGTCACATTTTGCCCAAACCCTTTCAGCAGTTTTCAAAATATCCCAAACATCCCAAATTCGACGCTTGAGCCATATTTTGGAGCCAAATTCTCGCTCTCTGCACGTCTTAGTAGTTTGAAATTACGACTTTTCTTCTGAAAATATGCCAATTACTGAGAGCAACGATGGGTCACATTTTGCCCAAACCCCCCATGAAGTATTCAAAATATCCCAAACAGTCAAAATTCGACCTTTGAGCCATATTTTGGAGCCAAATTCTGGCTCTCTTCACGTATTCGCAGTTTAATTTACAAATTTTTATACGGAAAATATGCCAATTACTGAAAGTGGAGATGGATCACATTTTGCCCTAACCCTCCCTGCAGTTTTTAAAATATCCCAAACATCCCAATTTCGATGCTTTAGCCATCTTTTTGAGCCAAATTCTGGCTCTCTGCATGTGTTAGTAGTGTGAAGTTACGACTTTTATACTGAAAATACGCCAATTTCTGAGAGCGGCGATGGGTCACATTTTGCCCAAACCCCCCCTGCAGTTTTCCAAACATCCCAAACATCAAAAATTCTACCCTTGAGCTATTTTTGGGAGCCAAATTCATGCTCTCTGCACGTATTTGCAGTTTGAAATTACGACTTTTTATACCGAAAATATGTCAATTACTGAAAGCGGCAATGGATCACATTTTGCCTAAACCCTCCCTGCAGTTTTCAAAATATCCCAAACATATTAATTTCGATGCTTGAGCCATATTTTCGAGCCCAATTCTGGTTTTCTGCACGTATTCGCAGTTTGAAATTACGATTCTTAATACCGAAAATACGCAAATTACAAGGAGCAACGTTGGGTAACATTTTGCCCAAACCTCCCATGCAGTTTTCAAAATATATCAAACATTCCAAATTCGACCCTTGAGCCATATTTTGGAGCCAAATTCTGGCTCTCTGCAAGTATTTGCAGTTTGAAATTACGACTTTTTATACCGAAAAAATGGCAATTACTGAGAGCGATGATGGGACACATTTTACTCCAAACCCCTCCCCCCTGCAGTTTTTAAAATATCCCATACATCCCAAATTCAACCCCTGAGCCATATTTTGGAGCCAATTCTGGCTCTCTGCACGTATTCGCAGTTTGAAATTACGACTTTTTATACGGAAAATATGCCAATTACAGAGAGCAGCGATTGGTCACATTTTGCCCAAACCCCCCTGCGGTTATAAAAATATCCCAAACCTACCAAATTCGACCCTTGAGCTATATTTTGGAGCCAAATTCTGGCTCTCTGCTCGTATTCGCAGTTTGAAATTACGAATTTTTATACCGAAAATATGACAATTACTGAAAGCAGCGATGATCATATTTTGCCCAAACCCTCCCTGCAGTTTTCAAAATATCCCAAACATCCCAAATTCAACGCTTTAGCCATTTTTTGGAACCAATTTTCTGGCTCTCTGCACGTGTTAGTAGTTTGAAGTTACGACTTTTTATTCCGAAAATACGCCACTTCTGCGAGCGGCGATGGGTCACATTTTGCCCAAACCCCCCTGCAGTTTTCAAAAAATCCCAAACATCCCAAATTCAACCCTTGAGCCATATTTTGGAGCCAAATTCTGGCTCTCTGCACGTATTCGCAGTTTGAAAATTACGATTTTACACCGAAAATATGCAAATTATTGAGAGCGACGATAGGTCACATTTTGCCCAAACCCCTCTGCAGTTTTCAAAATGTCCCAAACATCCGAAAATGCGACCCTTGAGCCATATTTTGGAGCCAAATTCTGGCTCTCTGCACGTATTCGCAGTTTGAAATTACGACTTTTATAAAGAAAATATGCCAATTACAGAGAGCAGCGATGGGTCACATTTGCCAAAACCCCTTTGCAGTTTTCTAAATATCCCAAACATCCCAAATTCGACCCTTGAGCCATATTTTGGAGCCAAATTCACGCTCTCTGCACGTCTTAGCAGTTTGAAATTACGAATTTTTAAACCGAATATATGCCAATTACTGAGAACAACGATGGTCACATTTTGTCGAAACCCCCATGCAGTTTTCAAAATATCCCAAACAACCAAATTCGACCATTGAGCCATATTTTGGAGCCAAATTCTGGCTCTCTGCACGTGTTAGTAGTGTGAAGTTACGACTTTTATACCGAAAATATGCTAATTACTAAGAGAGCGCGATTGGTCACATTTTGCCCAAACTACCCTGCAATTTTCAAAATATCCCAAACACCCCAAATTCGACCCTGGAGACATATTTTGGAGCCGAGTTCTGGCTCTCTGCACGTATTCGCAGTTTGAAATTACTACTTTTTGTACCGAAAATATGCCAATTACTGAAAGCGGCGATGATCACATTTTGCCCAAACCCTCCCTGCAGTTTTCGAAATATCCCATACATCCCAAATTCAACGCTTGAGGCATCTTTTGGAGCCAAATTCTGGCTCTCTGCACGGGTTAGTAGTTTGAAGTTACGAATTTTTATACCGAAAATACGCCAATTTCTAAGAGCGGCTATGGGTCACATTTTGCCCAACCCCCCCCCCTGCAGTTTTCAAAACATCCCAAACATCCCAAATTCTACCCATGAGCTATTTTTGGAGCCAAATTCTTGCTCTCTGCACGTATTTGCAGTTTGAAATTACGACTTTTTATACCGAAAATATGCCAATTACTGAGAGCGGCGATGGGTCACATTTTGCCCAAACCCTTTCAGCAGTTTTCAAAATATCCCAAACATCCCAAATTCGACGCTTGAGCCATATTTTGGAGCCAAATTCTCGCTCTCTGCACGTCTTAGTAGTTTGAAATTACGACTTTTTCTTCTGAAAATATGCCAATTACTGAGAGCAACGATGGGTCACATTTTGCCCAAACCCCCCATGCAGTATTCAAAATATCCCAAACAGCCAAAATTCGACCTTTGAGCCATATTTTGGAGCCAAATTCTGGCTCTCTGCACGTATTCGCAGTTTTAATTTACAAATTTTTATACGGAAAATATGCCAATTACTGAAAGTGGAGATGGATCACATTTTGCCCTAACCCTCCCTGCAGTTTTAAAATATCCCAAACATCCCAATTTCGATGCTTTTAGCCATCTTTTTGAGCCAAATTTCTGGCTCTCTGCACTGTGTTAGTAGTGTGAAGTTACGACTTTTATACTGAAAATACGCCAATTTCTGAGAGCGGCGATGGGTCACATTTTGCCCAAACCCCCCCTGCAGTTTTCCAAACATCCCAAACATCAAAAATTCCTACCCTTGAGCTATTTTTGGGAGCCAAATTCATGCTCTCTGCACGTATTTGGCAGTTTGAAATTACGACTTTTTATACCGAAAATATGTCAATTACTGAAAGCGGCAATGGATCACATTTTGCCTAAACCTCCCTGCAGTTTTCAAAATATCCCAAACATATTAATTTCGATGCTTGAGCCATATTTTCGAGCCCAATTCTGGTTTTCTGCACGTATTCGCAGTTTGAAATTACGATTCTTAATACCGAAAATACGCAAATTACAAGGAGCAACGTTGGGTAACATTTTGCCCAAACCTCCCATGCAGTTTTCAAAATATATCAAACATTCCAAATTCGACCCTTGAGCCATATTTTGGAGCCAAATTCTGGCTCTCTGCAAGTATTTGCAGTTTGAAATTACGACTTTTTATACCGAAAAAATGGCAATTACTGAGAGCGATGATGGGACACATTTTACTCCAAACCCCTCCCCCCTGTAGTTTTTAAAATATCCCATACATCCCAAATTCAACCCCTGAGCCATATTTTGGAGCCAAATTCTGGCTCTCTGCACGTATTCGCAGTTTGAAATTACTACTTTTTGTACCGAAATATGCCAATTACTGAAAGCGGAGATGATCACATTTTGCCCAAACCCTCCCTGCAGTTTTCAAATACTCCAAACATCCAAATTCAACGCTTGAGCCATCTTTTGGAGCCAAATTCTGGCTCCCTGCACGTATTCGTGTTTGAAATTTCGACGTTTTATACCGAAAATTTGCAAGTTTCTCAGAGCGGCGATGGTCACATTTTGCCCAAACCCCCCTTGCAGTTTTCAAAAATTCCAAACATCCGAAATTCGACGCCTGACCTATATTTTGGAGCCAAATTCTGGGTCTCTGCATGTATTCGCAGTTTAAAATTACGAGTTTTATACCGAAACATGCCAATTACTGAAATCGGCGATGGATCATATTTTGCCCAAACCCTTCCTGCAATTTTCAAAATGTTCCAAACATCCAGATTCGACGCTTGAGCCATATTTTGGAGCCAAATTCTGGATCTCTGCACGTATTCGCAGTTTGAAATTACGACTTTTTATACGGAAAATATGCCAATTACAGAGAGCAGCGATTGGTCACATTTTGCCCAAACCCCCCCTGCGTATAAAAATATCCCAAACCTACAAATTCGACCCTTGAGCTATATTTTGGAGCCAAATTCTGGCTCTCTGCTCGTATTCGCAGTTGAAATTACGAATTTTTATACGAAAATATGACAATTACTGAAAGCAGCGATGATCATATTTTGCCCAAACCCTCCCTGCAGTTTTCAAATATCCCAAACATCCAAATTCACGCTTTAGCCATTTTTTGGAACCAATTTCTGGCTCTCTGCACGTGTTAGTAGTTTGAAGTTACGACTTTTATTCCGAAAATACCCAACTTCTGCGAGCGGCGATGGGTCACATTTTGCCCAAACCCCCCTGCAGTTTTCAAAAAATCCCAAACATCCCAAATTCAACCCTTGAGCCATTATTTTGGAGCCAAATTCTGGCTCTCTGCACGTATTCGCAGTTTGAAATTACGATTTTTACACCGAAAATATGCAAATTATTGAGAGCGACGATAGGTCACATTTTGCCCAAACCCCTCTGCAGTTTTCAAAATGTCCCAAACATCCGAAAATGCGACCCTTGAGCCATATTTTGGAGCCAAATTCTGGCTCTCTGCACGTATTCGCAGTTTGAAATTACGACTTTTTATAAAGAAAATATGCCAATTACAGAGAGCAGCGATGGGTCACATTTGCCAAAACCCCTTTGCAGTTTTCTAAATATCCCAAACATCCCAAATTCGACCCTAGAGCCATATTTTGGAGCCAAATTCACGCTCTCTGCACGTCTTAGCAGTTTGAAATTAAGAATTTTTTAACAGAATATATGTCCAATTACTGAGAACAACGATGGGTCACATTTTGTCGAAACCCCCCATGCAGTTTTCAAAATATCCCAAACAACCAAATTCGACCATTGAGCCATATTTTGGAGCCAAATTCTGGCTCTCTGCACGTGTTAGTAGTGTGAAGTTACGACTTTTATACCGAAAATATGCTAATTACTAAGAGAGCGCGATTGGTCACATTTTGCCCAAACTACCCTGCAATTTTCAAAATATCCCAAACACCCCAAATTCGACCCTGGAGACATATTTTGGAGCCGAGTTCTGGCTCTCTGCACGTATTCGCAGTTTGAAATTACTACTTTTTGTACCGAAAATATGCCAATTACTGAAAGCGGCGATGATCACATTTTGCCCAAACCCTCCCTGCAGTTTTCGAAATATCCCATACATCCCAAATTCAACGCTTGAGGCATCTTTTGGAGCCAAATTCTGGCTCTCTGCACGGGTTAGTAGTTGAAGTTACGAATTTTATACCGAAAATACGCCAATTTCTAAGAGCGGCTATGGGTCACATTTTGCCCACCCCCCCCCCTGCAGTTTTCAAAACATCCCAAACATCCCAAATTCTACCCATGAGCTATTTTTGGAGCCAAATTCTTGCTCTCTGCACGTATTTGCAGTTTGAAATTACGACTTTTTATACCGAAAATATGCCAATTACTGAGAGCGGCGATGGGTCACATTTTGCCCAAACCCTTTCAGCAGTTTTCAAAATATCCCAAACATCCCAAATTCGACGCTTGAGCCATATTTTGGAGCCAAATTCTCGCTCTCTGCACGTCTTAGTAGTTTGAAATTACGACTTTTTCTTCTGAAAATATGCCAATTACTGAGAGCAACGATGGGTCACATTTTGCCCAAACCCCCCATGAAGTATTCAAAATATCCCAAACAGTCAAAATTCGACCTTTGAGCCATATTTTGGAGCCAAATTCTGGCTCTCTTCACGTATTCGCAGTTTTAATTTACGAATTTTTATACGGAAAATATGCCAATTACTGAAAGTGGAGATGGATCACATTTTGCCCTAACCCTCCCTGCAGTTTTTAAAATATCCCAAACATCCCAATTTCGATGCTTTAGCCATCTTTTTGAGCCAAATTCTGGCTCTCTGCACGTGTTAGTAGTGTGAAGTTACGACTTTTATACTGAAAATACGCCAATTTCTGAGAGCGGCGATGGGTCACATTTTGCCCAAACCCCCCCTGCAGTTTTCCAAACATCCCAAACATCAAAAATTCTACCCTTGAGCTATTTTTGGGAGCCAAATTCTTGCTCTCTGCACGTATTTGCAGTTTGAAATTACGACTTTTTATACCGAAAATATGTCAATTACTGAAAGCGGCAATGGATCACATTTTGCCTAAACCCTCCCTGCAGTTTTTCAAAATATCCCAAACATATTAATTTCGATGCTTGAGCCATATTTTCGAGCCCATTCTGGTTTTCTGCACGTATTCGCAGTTTGAAATTACGATTCTTAATACCGAAAATACGCAAATTACAAGGAGCAACGTTGGGTAACATTTTGCCCAAACCTCCCATGCAGTTTTCAAAATATATCAAACATTCCAAATTCGACCCTTGAGCCATATTTTGGAGCCAAATTCTGGCTCTCTGCAAGTATTTGCAGTTTGAAATTACGATTTTTATACCGAAAAAATGGCAATTACTGAGAGCGATGATGGGACACATTTTACTCCAAACCCCTCCCCCCTGCAGTTTTTAAAATATCCCATACATCCCAAATTCAACCCCTGAGCCATATTTTGGAGCGAAATTCTGGCTCTCTGCACGTATTCGCAGTTTGAAATTACGACTTTTTATACGGAAAATATGCCAATTACAGAGAGCAGCGATTGGTCACATTTTGCCCAAACCCCCCTGCGGTATAAAAATATCCCAAACCTACCAAATTCGACCCTTGAGCTATATTTTGGAGCCAAATTCTGGCTCTCTGCACGTATTCGCAGTTTTAAATAACGAATTTTTATACCGAAAATATGCCAATTACTGAAAGCAGCGATGATCATATTTTGCCCAAACCCTCCCTGCAGTTTTCAAAATATCCCAAACATCCCAAATTCAACGCTTGAGCCATTTTTGGAACCAATTTCTGGCTCTCTGCACGTGTTAGTAGTTTGAAGTTACGACTTTTTATTCCGAAAATACGCCAATTTCTGCGAGCGGCGATGGGTCACATTATGCCCAAACCCCCCTGCAGTTTTCAAAAAATCCCAAACATCCCAAATTCAACCCTTGAGCCTTATTTTGGAGCCAAATTCTGGCTCTCTGCACGTATTCGCAGTTTGAAATTACGATTTTTACACCGAAAATATGCAAATTATTGAGAGCGACGATAGGTCACATTTTGCCCAAACCCCTCTGCAGTTTTCAAAATGTCCCAAACATCCGAAAATGCGACCCTTGAGCCATATTTTGGAGCCAAATTCTGGCTCTCTGCACGTATTCGCAGTTTGAAATTACGACTTTTTATAAAGAAAATATGCCAATTACAGAGAGCAGCGATGGGTCACATTTGCCAAAACCCCTTTGCAGTTTTCTAAATATCCCAACATCCCAAATTCGACCCTAGAGCCATATTTTGGAGCCAAATTCACGCTCTCTGCACGTCTTAGCAGTTTGAAATTAAGAATTTTTTAACAGAATATATGTAAATTACTGAGAACAACGATGGGTCACATTTTGTCGAAACCCCCCATGCAGTTTTCAAAATATCCCAAACAACCAAATTCGACCCTTGAGCCATATTTTGGAGCCAAATTCTGGCTCTCTGCACGTGTTAGTAGTGTGAAGTTACGACTTTTATACCGAAAATATGCTAATTACTAAGAGAGCGCGATTGGTCACATTTTGCCCAAACTACCCTGCAATTTTCAAAATATCCCAAACACCCCAAATTCGACCCTGGAGACATATTTTGGAGCCGAGTTCTGGCTCTCTGCACGTATTCGCAGTTTGAAATTACTACTTTTTGTACCGAAAATATGCCAATTACTGAAAGCGGCGATGATCACATTTTGCCCAAACCCTCCCTGCAGTTTTCGAAATATCCCATACATCCCAAATTCAACGCTTGAGGCATCTTTTGGAGCCAAATTCTGGCTCTCTGCACGGGTTAGTAGTTTGAAGTTACGAATTTTTATACCGAAAATACGCCAATTTCTAAGAGCGGCTATGGGTCACATTTGCCCAAACCCCCCCCCCCCTGCAGTTTTCAAAACATCCCAAACATCCCAAATTCTACCCATGAGCTATTTTTGGGAGCAAATTCTTGCTCTCTGCACGTATTTGCAGTTTGAAATTACGACTTTTTATACCGAAAATATGCCAATTACTGAGAGCGGCGATGGGTCACATTTTGCCCAAACCCTTTCAGCAGTTTTCAAAATATCCCAAACATCCCAAATTCGACGCTTGAGCCATATTTTGGAGCCAAATTCTCGCTCTCTGCACGTCTTAGTAGTTTGAAATTACGACTTTTTCTTCTGAAAATATGCCAATTACTGAGAGCAACGATGGTCACATTTTGCCCAAACCCCCCATGCAGTATTCAAAATATCCCAAACAGCCAAAATTCGACCTTTGAGCCATATTTTGGAGCCAAATTCTGGCTCTCTGCACGTATTCGCAGTTTTAATTTACGAATTTTTATACGGAAAATATGCCAATTACTGAAAGTGGAGATGGATCACATTTTGCCCTAACCCTCCCTGCAGTTTTTAAAATATCCCAAACATCCCAATTTCGATGTTTTAGCCATCTTTTTGAGCCAAATTCTGGCTCTCTGCATGTGTTAGTAGTGTGAAGTTACGACTTTTAAACTGAAAATACGCCAATTTCTGAGAGCGGCGATGGGTCACATTTTGCCCAAACCCCCCCTGCAGTTTTCCAAACATCCCAAACATCAAAAATTCTACCCTTGAGCTATTTTTGGGAGCCAAATTCATGCTCTCTGCACGTATTTGCAGTTTGAAAATTACGACTTTTTATACCGAAAATATGTCAATTACTGAAAGCGGCAATGGATCACATTTTGCCTAAACCCTCCCTGCAGTTTTCAAAATATCCCAAACATATTAATTTCGATGCTTGAGCCATATTTTCGAGCCCAATTCTGGTTTTCTGCACGTATTCGCAGTTTGAAATTACGATTCTTAATACCGAAAATACGCAAATTACAAGGAGCAACGTTGGGTAACATTTTGCCCAAACCTCCCATGCAGTTTTCAAAATATATCAAACATTCCAAATTCGACCCTTGAGCCATATTTTGGAGCCAAATTCTGGCTCTCTGCAAGTATTTGCAGTTTGAAATTACGACTTTTTATACCGAAAAAATGGCAATTACTGAGAGCGATGATGGGACACATTTTACTCCAAACCCCTCCCCCCTGCAGTTTTTAAAATATCCCATACATCCCAAATTCAACCCCTGAGCCATATTTTGGAGCCAAATTCTGGCTCTCTGCACGTATTCGCAGTTTGAAATTACGACTTTTTATACGGAAAATATGCCAATTACAGAGAGCAGCGATTGGTCACATTTTGCCCAAACCCCCCCTGCGGTATAAAAATATCCCAAACCTACCAAATTCGACCCTTGAGCTATATTTTGGAGCCAAATTCTGGCTCTCTGCTCGTATTCGCAGTTTGAAATTACGAATTTTTATACCGAAAATATGACAATTACTGAAAGCAGCGATGATCATATTTGCCCAAACCCTCCCTGCAGTTTTCAAAATATCCCAAACATCCCAAATTCAACGCTTTAGCCATTTTTTGGAACCAATTTCTGGCTCTCTGCACGTGTTAGTAGTTTGAAGTTACGACTTTTTATTCCGAAAATACGCCAACTTCTGCGAGCGGCGATGGGTCACATTTTGCCCAAACCCCCCTGCAGTTTTCAAAAAATCCCAAACATCCCAAATTCAACCCTTGAGCCATATTTTGGAGCCAAATTCTGGCTCTCTGCACGTATTCGCAGTTTGAAATTACGATTTTACACCGAAAATATGCAAATTATTGAGAGCGACGATAGGTCACATTTTGCCCAAACCCCTCTGCAGTTTTCAAAATGTCCCAAACATCCGAAAATGCGACCCTTGAGCCATATTTTGGAGCCAAATTCTGGCTCTCTGCACGTATTCGCAGTTTGAAATTACGACTTTTTATAAAGAAAATATGCCAATTACAGAGAGCAGCGATGGGTCACATTTGCCAAAACCCCTTTGCAGTTTTCTAAATATCCCAAACATCCCAAATTCGACCCTTGAGCCATATTTTGGAGCCAAATTCACGCTCTCTGCACGTCTTAGCAGTTTGAAATTACGAATTTTTAAACCGAATATATGCCAATTACTGAGAACAACGATGGGTCACATTTTGTCGAAACCCCCCATGCAGTTTTCAAAATATCCCAAACAACCAAAATTCGACCATTGAGCCATATTTTGGAGCCAAATTCTGGCTCTCTGCACGTGTTAGTAGTGTGAAGTTACGACTTTTATACCGAAAATATGCTAATTACTAAGAGAGCGCGATTGGTCACATTTTGCCCAAACTACCCTGCAATTTTCAAAATATCCCAAACACCCCAAATTCGACCCTGGAGACATATTTTGGAGCCGAGTTCTGGCTCTCTGCACGTATTCGCAGTTTGAAATTACTACTTTTTGTACCGAAAATATGCCAATTACTGAAAGCGGCGATGATCACATTTTGCCCAAACCCTCCCTGCAGTTTTCGAAATATCCCATACATCCCAAATTCAACGCTTGAGGCATCTTTTGGAGCCAAATTCTGGCTCTCTGCACGGGTTAGTAGTTTGAAGTTACGAATTTTTATACCGAAAATACGCCAATTTCTAAGAGCGGCTATGGGTCACATTTTGCCCAAACCCCCCCCCCCCCTGCAGTTTTCAAAACATCCCAAACATCCAAATTCTACCCATGAGCTATTTTTGGGAGCCAAATTCTTGCTCTCTGCACGTATTTGCAGTTTGAAATTACGACTTTTTATACCGAAAATATGCCAATTACTGAGAGCGGCGATGGGTCACATTTTGCCCAAACCCTTTCAGCAGTTTTCAAAATATCCCAAACATCCCAAATTCGACGCTTGAGCCATATTTTGGAGCCAAATTCTCGCTCTCTGCACGTCTTAGTAGTTTGAAATTACGACTTTTTCTTCTGAAAATATGCCAATTACTGAGAGCAACGATGGGTCACATTTTGCCCAAACCCCCCATGCAGTATTCAAAATATCCCAAACAGCCAAAATTCGACCTTTGAGCCATATTTTGGAGCCAAATTCTGGCTCTCTGCACGTATTCGCAGTTTTAATTTACGAATTTTTATACGGAAAATATGCCAATTACTGAAAGTGGAGATGGATCACATTTTGCCCTAACCCTCCCTGCAGTTTTTAAAATATCCCAAACATCCCAATTTCGATGTTTTAGCCATCTTTTTGAGCCAAATTCTGGCTCTCTGCATGTGTTAGTAGTGTGAAGTTACGACTTTTATACTGAAAATACGCCAATTTCTGAGAGCGGCGATGGGTCACATTTTGCCCAAACCCCCCCTGCAGTTTTCCAAACATCCCAAACATCAAAAATTCTACCCTTGAGCTATTTTTGGGAGCCAAATTCATGCTCTCTGCACGTATTTGCAGTTTGAAATTACGACTTTTTATACCGAAAATATGTCAATTACTGAAAGCGGCAATGGATCACATTTTGCCTAAACCCTCCCTGCAGTTTTCAAAATATCCCAAACATATTAATTTCGATGCTTGAGCCATATTTTCGAGCCCAATTCTGGTTTTCTGCACGTATTCGCAGTTTGAAATTACGATTCTTAATACCGAAAATACGCAAATTACAAGGAGCAACGTTGGGTAACATTTTGCCCAAACCTCCCATGCAGTTTTCAAAATATATCAAACATTCCAAATTCGACCCTTGAGCCATATTTTGGAGCCAAATTCTGGCTCTCTGCAAGTATTTGCAGTTTGAAATTACGACTTTTTATACCGAAAAAATGGCAATTACTGAGAGCGATGATGGGACACATTTTACTCCAAACCCCTCCCCCCTGCAGTTTTTAAAATATCCCATACATCCCAAATTCAACCCCTGAGCCATATTTTGGAGCCAAATTCTGGCTCTCTGCACGTATTCGCAGTTTGAAATTACGACTTTTTATACGGAAAATATGCCAATTACAGAGAGCAGCGATTGGTCACATTTTGCCCAAACCCCCCTGCGGTTTAAAAATATCCCAAACCTACCAAATTCGACCCTTGAGCTATATTTTGGAGCCAAATTCTGGCTCTCTGCACGTATTCGCAGTTTGAAATTACGAATTTTTATACCGAAAATATGCCAATTACTGAAAGCAGCGATGATCATATTTTGCCCAAACCCTCCCTGCAGTTTTCAAAATATCCCAAACATCCCAAATTCAACGCTTGAGCCATTTTTTGGAACCAATTTCTGGCTCTCTGCACGTGTTAGTAGTTTGAAGTTACGACTTTTTATTCCGAAAATACGCCAATTTCTGCGAGCGGCGATGGGTCACATTTTGCCCAAACCCCCCTGCAGTTTTCAAAAAATCCCAAACATCCCAAATTCAACCCTTGAGCCATATTTTGGAGCCAAATTCTGGCTCTCTGCACGTATTCGCAGTTTGAAATTACGATTTTTACACCGAAAATATGCAAATTATTGAGAGCGACGATAGGTCACATTTTGCCCAAACCCCTCTGCAGTTTTCAAAATGTCCCAAACATCCGAAAATGCGACCCTTGAGCCATATTTTGGAGCCAAATTCTGGCTCTCTGCACGTGTTAGTAGTGTGAAGTTACGACTTTTATACCGAAAATATGCTAATTACTAGGAGAGCGCGATTGGTCACATTTTGCCCAAACTACCCTGCAATTTTCAAAATATCCCAAACACCCCAAATTCGACCCTGGAGACATATTTTGGAGCCGAGTTCTGGCTCTCTGCACGTATTCGCAGTTTGAAATTACTACTTTTTGTACCGAAAATATGCCAATTACTGAAAGCGGCGATGATCACATTTTGCCCAAACCCTCCCTGCAGTTTTCGAAATATCCCATACATCCCAAATTCAACGCTTGAGGCATCTTTTGGAGCCAAATTCTGGCTCTCTGCACGGGTTAGTAGTTTGAAGTTACGAATTTTTATACCGAAAATACGCCAATTTCTAAGAGCGGCTATGGGTCACATTTTGCCCCCCCCCCCCTGCAGTTTTCAAAACATCCCAAACATCCCAAATTCTACCCATGAGCTATTTTTGGGAGCCAAATTCTTGCTCTCTGCACGTATTTGCAGTTTGAAATTACGACTTTTTATACCGAAAATATGCCAATTACTGAGAGCGGCGATGGGTCACATTTTGCCCAAACCCTTTCAGCAGTTTTCAAAATATCCCAAACATCCCAAATTCGACGCTTGAGCCATATTTTGGAGCCAAATTCTCGCTCTCTGCACGTCTTAGTAGTTTGAAATTACGACTTTTTCTTCTGAAAATATGCCAATTACTGAGAGCAACGATGGGTCACATTTTGCCCAAACCCCCCATGAAGTATTCAAAATATCCCAAACAGTCAAAATTCGACCTTTGAGCCATATTTTGGAGCCAAATTCTGGCTCTCTTCACGTATTCGCAGTTTTAATTTACAAATTTTTATACGGAAAATATGCCAATTACTGAAAGTGGAGATGGATCACATTTTGCCCTAACCCTCCCTGCAGTTTTTAAAATATCCCAAACATCCCAATTTCGATGCTTTAGCCATCTTTTTGAGCCAAATTCTGGCTCTCTGCATGTGTTAGTAGTGTGAAGTTACGACTTTTATACTGAAAATACGCCAATTTCTGAGAGCGGCGATGGGTCACATTTTGCCCAAACCCCCCCTGCAGTTTTCCAAACATCCCAAACATCAAAAATTCTACCCTTGAGCTATTTTTGGGAGCCAAATTCATGCTCTCTGCACGTATTTGCAGTTTGAAATTACGACTTTTTATACCGAAAATATGTCAATTACTGAAAGCGGCAATGGATCACATTTTGCCTAAACCCTCCCTGCAGTTTTCAAAATATCCCAAACATATTAATTTCGATGCTTGAGCCATATTTTCGAGCCCAATTCTGGTTTTCTGCACGTATTCGCAGTTTGAAATTACGATTCTTAATACCGAAAATACGCAAATTACAAGGAGCAACGTTGGGTAACATTTTGCCCAAACCTCCCATGCAGTTTTCAAAATATATCAAACATTCCAAATTCGACCCTTGAGCCATATTTTGGAGCCAAATTCTGGCTCTCTGCAAGTATTTGCAGTTTGAAATTACGACTTTTTATACCGAAAAAATGGCAATTACTGAGAGCGATGATGGGACACATTTTACTCCAAACCCCTCCCCCCTGCAGTTTTTAAAATATCCCATACATCCCAAATTCAACCCCTGAGCCATATTTTGGAGCCAAATTCTGGCTCTCTGCACGTATTCGCAGTTTGAAATTACGACTTTTTATACGGAAAATATGCCAATTACAGAGAGCAGCGATTGGTCACATTTTGCCCAAACCCCCCCTGCGGTATAAAAATATCCCAAACCTACCAAATTCGACCCTTGAGCTATATTTTGGAGCCAAATTCTGGCTCTCTGCTCGTATTCGCAGTTTGAAATTACGAATTTTTATACCGAAAATATGACAATTACTGAAAGCAGCGATGATCATATTTTGCCCAAACCCTCCCTGCAGTTTTCAAAATATCCCAAACATCCCAAATTCAACGCTTTAGCCATTTTTTGGAACCAATTTCTGGCTCTCTGCACGTGTTAGTAGTTTGAAGTTACGACTTTTTATTCCGAAAATACGCCAACTTCTGCGAGCGGCGATGGGTCACATTTTGCCCAAACCCCCCTGCAGTTTTCAAAAAATCCCAAACATCCCAAATTCAACCCTTGAGCCATATTTTGGAGCCAAATTCTGGCTCTCTGCACGTATTCGCAGTTTGAAATTACGATTTTTACACCGAAAATATGCAAATTATTGAGAGCGACGATAGGTCACATTTTGCCCAAACCCCTCTGCAGTTTTCAAAATGTCCCAAACATCCGAAAATGCGACCCTTGAGCCATATTTTGGAGCCAAATTCTGGCTCTCTGCACGTATTCGCAGTTTGAAATTACGACTTTTTATAAAGAAAATATGCCAATTACAGAGAGCAGCGATGGGTCACATTTGCCAAAACCCCTTTGCAGTTTTCTAAATATCCCAAACATCCCAAATTCGACCCTTGAGCCATATTTTGGAGCCAAATTCACGCTCTCTGCACGTCTTAGCAGTTTGAAATTACGAATTTTTAAACCGAATATATGCCAATTACTGAGAACAACGATGGGTCACATTTTGTCGAAACCCCCCATGCAGTTTTCAAAATATCCCAAACAACCAAAATTCGACCATTGAGCCATATTTTGGAGCCAAATTCTGGCTCTCTGCACGTGTTAGTAGTGTGAAGTTACGACTTTTATACCGAAAATATGCTAATTACTAAGAGAGCGCGATTGGTCACATTTTGCCCAAACTACCCTGCAATTTTCAAAATATCCCAAACACCCCAAATTCGACCCTGGAGACATATTTTGGAGCCGAGTTCTGGCTCTCTGCACGTATTCGCAGTTTGAAATTACTACTTTTTGTACCGAAAATATGCCAATTACTGAAAGCGGCGATGATCACATTTTGCCCAAACCCTCCCTGCAGTTTTCGAAATATCCCATACATCCCAAATTCAACGCTTGAGGCATCTTTTGGAGCCAAATTCTGGCTCTCTGCACGGGTTAGTAGTTTGAAGTTACGAATTTTTATACCGAAAATACGCCAATTTCTAAGAGCGGCTATGGGTCACATTTTGCCCAAACCCCCCCCCCCCTGCAGTTTTCAAAACATCCCAAACATCCCAAATTCTACCCATGAGCTATTTTTGGGAGCCAAATTCTTGCTCTCTGCACGTATTTGCAGTTTGAAATTACGACTTTTTATACCGAAAATATGCCAATTACTGAGAGCGGCGATGGGTCACATTTTGCCCAAACCCTTTCAGCAGTTTTCAAAATATCCCAAACATCCCAAATTCGACGCTTGAGCCATATTTTGGAGCCAAATTCTCGCTCTCTGCACGTCTTAGTAGTTTGAAATTACGACTTTTTCTTCTGAAAATATGCCAATTACTGAGAGCAACGATGGGTCACATTTTGCCCAAACCCCCCATGCAGTATTCAAAATATCCCAAACAGCCAAAATTCGACCTTTGAGCCATATTTTGGAGCCAAATTCTGGCTCTCTGCACGTATTCGCAGTTTTAATTTACGAATTTTTATACGGAAAATATGCCAATTACTGAAAGTGGAGATGGATCACATTTTGCCCTAACCCTCCCTGCAGTTTTTAAAATATCCCAAACATCCCAATTTCGATGTTTTAGCCATCTTTTTGAGCCAAATTCTGGCTCTCTGCATGTGTTAGTAGTGTGAAGTTACGACTTTTATACTGAAAATACGCCAATTTCTGAGAGCGGCGATGGGTCACATTTTGCCCAAACCCCCCCTGCAGTTTTCCAAACATCCCAAACATCAAAAATTCTACCCTTGAGCTATTTTTGGGAGCCAAATTCATGCTCTCTGCACGTATTTGCAGTTTGAAATTACGACTTTTTATACCGAAAATATGTCAATTACTGAAAGCGGCAATGGATCACATTTTGCCTAAACCCTCCCTGCAGTTTTCAAAATATCCCAAACATATTAATTTCGATGCTTGAGCCATATTTTCGAGCCCAATTCTGGTTTTCTGCACGTATTCGCAGTTTGAAATTACGATTCTTAATACCGAAAATACGCAAATTACAAGGAGCAACGTTGGGTAACATTTTGCCCAAACCTCCCATGCAGTTTTCAAAATATATCAAACATTCCAAATTCGACCCTTGAGCCATATTTTGGAGCCAAATTCTGGCTCTCTGCAAGTATTTGCAGTTTGAAATTACGACTTTTTATACCGAAAAAATGGCAATTACTGAGAGCGATGATGGGACACATTTTACTCCAAACCCCTCCCCCCTGTAGTTTTTAAAATATCCCATACATCCCAAATTCAACCCCTGAGCCATATTTTGGAGCCAAATTCTGGCTCTCTGCACGTATTCGCAGTTTGAAATTACTACTTTTTGTACCGAAAATATGCCAATTACTGAAAGCGGAGATGATCACATTTTGCCCAAACCCTCCCTGCAGTTTTCAAAATACTCCAAACATCCCAAATTCAACGCTTGAGCCATCTTTTGGAGCCAAATTCTGGCTCCCTGCACGTATTCGTTGTTTGAAATTTCGACGTTTTATACCGAAAATTTGCAAGTTTCTCAGAGCGGCGATGGGTCACATTTTGCCCAAACCCCCCCTTGCAGTTTTCAAAATATTCCAAACATCCGAAATTCGACGCCTGACCTATATTTTGGAGCCAAATTCTGGGTCTCTGCATGTATTCGCAGTTTAAAATTACGAGTTTTATACCGAAAACATGCCAATTACTGAAATCGGCGATGGATCATATTTTGCCCAAACCCTTCCTGCAATTTTCAAAATGTTCCAAACATCACAGATTCGACGCTTGAGCCATATTTTGGAGCCAAATTCTGGATCTCTGCACGTATTCGCAGTTTGAAATTACGACTTTTTATACGGAAAATATGCCAATTACAGAGAGCAGCGATTGGTCACATTTTGCCCAAACCCCCCCTGCGGTATAAAAATATCCCAAACCTACCAAATTCGACCCTTGAGCTATATTTTGGAGCCAAATTCTGGCTCTCTGCTCGTATTCGCAGTTTGAAATTACGAATTTTTATACCGAAAATATGACAATTACTGAAAGCAGCGATGATCATATTTTGCCCAAACCCTCCCTGCAGTTTTCAAAATATCCCAAACATCCCAAATTCAACGCTTTAGTCATTTTTTGGAACCAATTTCTGGCTCTCTGCACGTGTTAGTAGTTTGAAGTTACGACTTTTTATTCCGAAAATACGCCAACTTCTGCGAGCGGCGATGGGTCACATTTTGCCCAAACCCCCCTGCAGTTTTCAAAAAATCCCAAACATCCCAAATTCAACCCTTGAGCCATATTTTGGAGCCAAATTCTGGCTCTCTGCACGTATTCGCAGTTTGAAATTACGATTTTTACACCGAAAATATGCAAATTATTGAGAGCGACGATAGGTCACATTTTGCCCAAACCCCTCTGCAGTTTTCAAAATGTCCCAAACATCCGAAAATGCGACCCTTGAGCCATATTTTGGAGCCAAATTCTGGCTCTCTGCACGTATTCGCAGTTTGAAATTACGACTTTTTATAAAGAAAATATGCCAATTACAGAGAGCAGCGATGGGTCACATTTGCCAAAACCCCTTTGCAGTTTTCTAAATATCCCAAACATCCCAAATTCGACCCTTGAGCCATATTTTGGAGCCAAATTCACGCTCTCTGCACGTCTTAGCAGTTTGAAATTACGAATTTTTAAACCGAATATATGCCAATTACTGAGAACAACGATGGGTCACATTTTGTCGAAACCCCCCATGCAGTTTTCAAAATATCCCAAACAACCAAAATTCGACCATTGAGCCATATTTTGGAGCCAAATTCTGGCTCTCTGCACGTGTTAGTAGTGTGAAGTTACGACTTTTATACCGAAAATATGCTAATTACTAAGAGAGCGCGATTGGTCACATTTTGCCCAAACTACCCTGCAATTTTCAAAATATCCCAAACACCCCAAATTCGACCCTGGAGACATATTTTGGAGCCGAGTTCTGGCTCTCTGCACGTATTCGCAGTTTGAAATTACTACTTTTTGTACCGAAAATATGCCAATTACTGAAAGCGGCGATGATCACATTTTGCCCAAACCCTCCCTGCAGTTTTCGAAATATCCCATACATCCCAAATTCAACGCTTGAGGCATCTTTTGGAGCCAAATTCTGGCTCTCTGCACGGGTTAGTAGTTTGAAGTTACGAATTTTTATACCGAAAATACGCCAATTTCTAAGAGCGGCTATGGGTCACATTTTGCCCAAACCCCCCCCCCCCTGCAGTTTTCAAAACATCCCAAACATCCCAAATTCTACCCATGAGCTATTTTTGGGAGCCAAATTCTTGCTCTCTGCACGTATTTGCAGTTTGAAATTACGACTTTTTATACCGAAAATATGCCAATTACTGAGAGCGGCGATGGGTCACATTTTGCCCAAACCCTTTCAGCAGTTTTCAAAATATCCCAAACATCCCAAATTCGACGCTTGAGCCATATTTTGGAGCCAAATTCTCGCTCTCTGCACGTCTTAGTAGTTTGAAATTACGACTTTTTCTTCTGAAAATATGCCAATTACTGAGAGCAACGATGGGTCACATTTTGCCCAAACCCCCCATGCAGTATTCAAAATATCCCAAACAGCCAAAATTCGACCTTTGAGCCATATTTTGGAGCCAAATTCTGGCTCTCTGCACGTATTCGCAGTTTTAATTTACGAATTTTTATACGGAAAATATGCCAATTACTGAAAGTGGAGATGGATCACATTTTGCCCTAACCCTCCCTGCAGTTTTTAAAATATCCCAAACATCCCAATTTCGATGTTTTAGCCATCTTTTTGAGCCAAATTCTGGCTCTCTGCATGTGTTAGTAGTGTGAAGTTACGACTTTTAACTGAAAATACGCCAATTTCTGAGAGCGGCGATGGGTCACATTTTGCCCAAACCCCCCCTGCAGTTTTCCAAACATCCCAAACATCAAAAATTCTACCCTTGAGCTATTTTTGGGAGCCAAATTCATGCTCTCTGCACGTATTTGCAGTTTGAAATTACGACTTTTTATACCGAAAATATGTCAATTACTGAAAGCGGCAATGGATCACATTTTGCCTAAACCCTCCCTGCAGTTTTCAAAATATCCCAAACATATTAATTTCGATGCTTGAGCCATATTTTCGAGCCCAATTCTGGTTTTCTGCACGTATTCGCAGTTTGAAATTACGATTCTTAATACCGAAAATACGCAAATTACAAGGAGCAACGTTGGGTAACATTTTGCCCAAACCTCCCATGCAGTTTTCAAAATATATCAAACATTCCAAATTCGACCCTTGAGCCATATTTTGGAGCCAAATTCTGGCTCTCTGCAAGTATTTGCAGTTTGAAATTACGACTTTTTATACCGAAAAAATGGCAATTACTGAGAGCGATGATGGGACACATTTTACTCCAAACCCCTCCCCCCTGCAGTTTTTAAAATATCCCATACATCCCAAATTCAACCCCTGAGCCATATTTTGGAGCCAAATTCTGGCTCTCTGCACGTATTCGCAGTTTGAAATTACGACTTTTTATACGGAAAATATGCCAATTACAGAGAGCAGCGATTGGTCACATTTTGCCCAAACCCCCCCTGCGGTATAAAAATATCCCAAACCTACCAAATTCGACCCTTGAGCTATATTTTGGAGCCAAATTCTGGCTCTCTGCTCGTATTCGCAGTTTGAAATTACGAATTTTTATACCGAAAATATGACAATTACTGAAAGCAGCGATGATCATATTTTGCCCAAACCCTCCCTGCAGTTTTCAAAATATCCCAAACATCCCAAATTCAACGCTTTAGCCATTTTTTGGAACCAATTTCTGGCTCTCTGCACGTGTTAGTAGTTTGAAGTTACGACTTTTTATTCCGAAAATACGCCAACTTCTGCGAGCGGCGATGGGTCACATTTTGCCCAAACCCCCCTGCAGTTTTCAAAAAATCCCAAACATCCCAAATTCAACCCTTGAGCCATATTTTGGAGCCAAATTCTGGCTCTCTGCACGTATTCGCAGTTTGAAATTACGATTTTTACACCGAAAATATGCAAATTATTGAGAGCGACGATAGGTCACATTTTGCCCAAACCCCTCTGCAGTTTTCAAAATGTCCCAAACATCCGAAAATGCGACCCTTGAGCCATATTTTGGAGCCAAATTCTGGCTCTCTGCACGTATTCGCAGTTTGAAATTACGACTTTTTATAAAGAAAATATGCCAATTACAGAGAGCAGCGATGGGTCACATTTGCCAAAACCCCTTTGCAGTTTTCTAAATATCCCAAACATCCCAAATTCGACCCTTGAGCCATATTTTGGAGCCAAATTCACGCTCTCTGCACGTCTTAGCAGTTTGAAATTACGAATTTTTAAACCGAATATATGCCAATTACTGAGAACAACGATGGGTCACATTTTGTCGAAACCCCCCATGCAGTTTTCAAAATATCCCAAACAACCAAAATTCGACCATTGAGCCATATTTTGGAGCCAAATTCTGGCTCTCTGCACGTGTTAGTAGTGTGAAGTTACGACTTTTATACCGAAAATATGCTAATTACTAAGAGAGCGCGATTGGTCACATTTTGCCCAAACTACCCTGCAATTTTCAAAATATCCCAAACACCCCAAATTCGACCCTGGAGACATATTTTGGAGCCGAGTTCTGGCTCTCTGCACGTATTCGCAGTTTGAAATTACTACTTTTTGTACCGAAAATATGCCAATTACTGAAAGCGGCGATGATCACATTTTGCCCAAACCCTCCCTGCAGTTTTCGAAATATCCCATACATCCCAAATTCAACGCTTGAGGCATCTTTTGGAGCCAAATTCTGGCTCTCTGCACGGGTTAGTAGTTTGAAGTTACGAATTTTTATACCGAAAATACGCCAATTTCTAAGAGCGGCTATGGGTCACATTTTGCCCAAACCCCCCCCCCCCCTGCAGTTTTCAAAACATCCCAAACATCCCAAATTCTACCCATGAGCTATTTTTGGGAGCCAAATTCTTGCTCTCTGCACGTATTTGCAGTTTGAAATTACGACTTTTTATACCGAAAATATGCCAATTACTGAGAGCGGCGATGGGTCACATTTTGCCCAAACCCTTTCAGCAGTTTTCAAAATATCCCAAACATCCCAAATTCGACGCTTGAGCCATATTTTGGAGCCAAATTCTCGCTCTCTGCACGTCTTAGTAGTTTGAAATTACGACTTTTTCTTCTGAAAATATGCCAATTACTGAGAGCAACGATGGGTCACATTTTGCCCAAACCCCCCATGCAGTATTCAAAATATCCCAAACAGCCAAAATTCGACCTTTGAGCCATATTTTGGAGCCAAATTCTGGCTCTCTGCACGTATTCGCAGTTTTAATTTACGAATTTTTATACGGAAAATATGCCAATTACTGAAAGTGGAGATGGATCACATTTTGCCCTAACCCTCCCTGCAGTTTTTAAAATATCCCAAACATCCCAATTTCGATGTTTTAGCCATCTTTTTGAGCCAAATTCTGGCTCTCTGCATGTGTTAGTAGTGTGAAGTTACGACTTTTATACTGAAAATACGCCAATTTCTGAGAGCGGCGATGGGTCACATTTTGCCCAAACCCCCCCTGCAGTTTTCCAAACATCCCAAACATCAAAAATTCTACCCTTGAGCTATTTTTGGGAGCCAAATTCATGCTCTCTGCACGTATTTGCAGTTTGAAATTACGACTTTTTATACCGAAAATATGTCAATTACTGAAAGCGGCAATGGATCACATTTTGCCTAAACCCTCCCTGCAGTTTTCAAAATATCCCAAACATATTAATTTCGATGCTTGAGCCATATTTTCGAGCCCAATTCTGGTTTTCTGCACGTATTCGCAGTTTGAAATTACGATTCTTAATACCGAAAATACGCAAATTACAAGGAGCAACGTTGGGTAACATTTTGCCCAAACCTCCCATGCAGTTTTCAAAATATATCAAACATTCCAAATTCGACCCTTGAGCCATATTTTGGAGCCAAATTCTGGCTCTCTGCAAGTATTTGCAGTTTGAAATTACGACTTTTTATACCGAAAAAATGGCAATTACTGAGAGCGATGATGGGACACATTTTACTCCAAACCCCTCCCCCCTGCAGTTTTTAAAATATCCCATACATCCCAAATTCAACCCCTGAGCCATATTTTGGAGCCAAATTCTGGCTCTCTGCACGTATTCGCAGTTTGAAATTACGACTTTTTATACGGAAAATATGCCAATTACAGAGAGCAGCGATTGGTCACATTTTGCCCAAACCCCCCTGCGGTTTAAAAATATCCCAAACCTACCAAATTCGACCCTTGAGCTATATTTTGGAGCCAAATTCTGGCTCTCTGCACGTATTCGCAGTTTGAAATTACGAATTTTTATACCGAAAATATGCCAATTACTGAAAGCAGCGATGATCATATTTTGCCCAAACCCTCCCTGCAGTTTTCAAAATATCCCAAACATCCCAAATTCAACGCTTGAGCCATTTTTTGGAACCAATTTCTGGCTCTCTGCACGTGTTAGTAGTTTGAAGTTACGACTTTTTATTCCGAAAATACGCCAATTTCTGCGAGCGGCGATGGGTCACATTTTGCCCAAACCCCCCTGCAGTTTTCAAAAAATCCCAAACATCCCAAATTCAACCCTTGAGCCATATTTTGGAGCCAAATTCTGGCTCTCTGCACGTATTCGCAGTTTGAAATTACGATTTTTACACCGAAAATATGCAAATTATTGAGAGCGACGATAGGTCACATTTTGCCCAAACCCCTCTGCAGTTTTCAAAATGTCCCAAACATCCGAAAATGCGACCCTTGAGCCATATTTTGGAGCCAAATTCTGGCTCTCTGCACGTGTTAGTAGTGTGAAGTTACGACTTTTATACCGAAAATATGCTAATTACTAGGAGAGCGCGATTGGTCACATTTTGCCCAAACTACCCTGCAATTTTCAAAATATCCCAAACACCCCAAATTCGACCCTGGAGACATATTTTGGAGCCGAGTTCTGGCTCTCTGCACGTATTCGCAGTTTGAAATTACTACTTTTTGTACCGAAAATATGCCAATTACTGAAAGCGGCGATGATCACATTTTGCCCAAACCCTCCCTGCAGTTTTCGAAATATCCCATACATCCCAAATTCAACGCTTGAGGCATCTTTTGGAGCCAAATTCTGGCTCTCTGCACGGGTTAGTAGTTTGAAGTTACGAATTTTTATACCGAAAATACGCCAATTTCTAAGAGCGGCTATGGGTCACATTTTGCCCCCCCCCCCCCTGCAGTTTTCAAAACATCCCAAACATCCCAAATTCTACCCATGAGCTATTTTTGGGAGCCAAATTCTTGCTCTCTGCACGTATTTGCAGTTTGAAATTACGACTTTTTATACCGAAAATATGCCAATTACTGAGAGCGGCGATGGGTCACATTTTGCCCAAACCCTTTCAGCAGTTTTCAAAATATCCCAAACATCCCAAATTCGACGCTTGAGCCATATTTTGGAGCCAAATTCTCGCTCTCTGCACGTCTTAGTAGTTTGAAATTACGACTTTTTCTTCTGAAAATATGCCAATTACTGAGAGCAACGATGGGTCACATTTTGCCCAAACCCCCCATGAAGTATTCAAAATATCCCAAACAGTCAAAATTCGACCTTTGAGCCATATTTTGGAGCCAAATTCTGGCTCTCTTCACGTATTCGCAGTTTTAATTTACAAATTTTTATACGGAAAATATGCCAATTACTGAAAGTGGAGATGGATCACATTTTGCCCTAACCCTCCCTGCAGTTTTTAAAATATCCCAAACATCCCAATTTCGATGCTTTAGCCATCTTTTTGAGCCAAATTCTGGCTCTCTGCATGTGTTAGTAGTGTGAAGTTACGACTTTTATACTGAAAATACGCCAATTTCTGAGAGCGGCGATGGGTCACATTTTGCCCAAACCCCCCCTGCAGTTTTCCAAACATCCCAAACATCAAAAATTCTACCCTTGAGCTATTTTTGGGAGCCAAATTCATGCTCTCTGCACGTATTTGCAGTTTGAAATTACGACTTTTTATACCGAAAATATGTCAATTACTGAAAGCGGCAATGGATCACATTTTGCCTAAACCCTCCCTGCAGTTTTCAAAATATCCCAAACATATTAATTTCGATGCTTGAGCCATATTTTCGAGCCCAATTCTGGTTTTCTGCACGTATTCGCAGTTTGAAATTACGATTCTTAATACCGAAAATACGCAAATTACAAGGAGCAACGTTGGGTAACATTTTGCCCAAACCTCCCATGCAGTTTTCAAAATATATCAAACATTCCAAATTCGACCCTTGAGCCATATTTTGGAGCCAAATTCTGGCTCTCTGCAAGTATTTGCAGTTTGAAATTACGACTTTTTATACCGAAAAAATGGCAATTACTGAGAGCGATGATGGGACACATTTTACTCCAAACCCCTCCCCCCTGCAGTTTTTAAAATATCCCATACATCCCAAATTCAACCCCTGAGCCATATTTTGGAGCCAAATTCTGGCTCTCTGCACGTATTCGCAGTTTGAAATTACGACTTTTTATACGGAAAATATGCCAATTACAGAGAGCAGCGATTGGTCACATTTTGCCCAAACCCCCCTGCGGTTTAAAAATATCCCAAACCTACCAAATTCGACCCTTGAGCTATATTTTGGAGCCAAATTCTGGCTCTCTGCACGTATTCGCAGTTTGAAATTACGAATTTTTATACCGAAAATATGCCAATTACTGAAAGCAGCGATGATCATATTTTGCCCAAACCCTCCCTGCAGTTTTCAAAATATCCCAAACATCCCAAATTCAACGCTTGAGCCATTTTTTGGAACCAATTTCTGGCTCTCTGCACGTGTTAGTAGTTTGAAGTTACGACTTTTTATTCCGAAAATACGCCAATTTCTGCGAGCGGCGATGGGTCACATTTTGCCCAAACCCCCCTGCAGTTTTCAAAAAATCCCAAACATCCCAAATTCAACCCTTGAGCCATATTTTGGAGCCAAATTCTGGCTCTCTGCACGTATTCGCAGTTTGAAATTACGATTTTTACACCGAAAATATGCAAATTATTGAGAGCGACGATAGGTCACATTTTGCCCAAACCCCTCTGCAGTTTTCAAAATGTCCCAAACATCCGAAAATGCGACCCTTGAGCCATATTTTGGAGCCAAATTCTGGCTCTCTGCACGTGTTAGTAGTGTGAAGTTACGACTTTTATACCGAAAATATGCTAATTACTAGGAGAGCGCGATTGGTCACATTTTGCCCAAACTACCCTGCAATTTTCAAAATATCCCAAACACCCCAAATTCGACCCTGGAGACATATTTTGGAGCCGAGTTCTGGCTCTCTGCACGTATTCGCAGTTTGAAATTACTACTTTTTGTACCGAAAATATGCCAATTACTGAAAGCGGCGATGATCACATTTTGCCCAAACCCTCCCTGCAGTTTTCGAAATATCCCATACATCCCAAATTCAACGCTTGAGGCATCTTTTGGAGCCAAATTCTGGCTCTCTGCACGGGTTAGTAGTTTGAAGTTACGAATTTTTATACCGAAAATACGCCAATTTCTAAGAGCGGCTATGGGTCACATTTTGCCCCCCCCCCCCTGCAGTTTTCAAAACATCCCAAACATCCCAAATTCTACCCATGAGCTATTTTTGGGAGCCAAATTCTTGCTCTCTGCACGTATTTGCAGTTTGAAATTACGACTTTTTATACCGAAAATATGCCAATTACTGAGAGCGGCGATGGGTCACATTTTGCCCAAACCCTTTCAGCAGTTTTCAAAATATCCCAAACATCCCAAATTCGACGCTTGAGCCATATTTTGGAGCCAAATTCTCGCTCTCTGCACGTCTTAGTAGTTTGAAATTACGACTTTTTCTTCTGAAAATATGCCAATTACTGAGAGCAACGATGGGTCACATTTTGCCCAAACCCCCCATGAAGTATTCAAAATATCCCAAACAGTCAAAATTCGACCTTTGAGCCATATTTTGGAGCCAAATTCTGGCTCTCTTCACGTATTCGCAGTTTTAATTTACAAATTTTTATACGGAAAATATGCCAATTACTGAAAGTGGAGATGGATCACATTTTGCCCTAACCCTCCCTGCAGTTTTTAAAATATCCCAAACATCCCAATTTCGATGCTTTAGCCATCTTTTTGAGCCAAATTCTGGCTCTCTGCACGTGTTAGTAGTGTGAAGTTACGACTTTTATACTGAAAATACGCCAATTTCTGAGAGCGGCGATGGGTCACATTTTGCCCAAACCCCCCCTGCAGTTTTCCAAACATCCCAAACATCAAAAATTCTACCCTTGAGCTATTTTTGGGAGCCAAATTCTTGCTCTCTGCACGTATTTGCAGTTTGAAATTACGACTTTTTATACCGAAAATATGTCAATTACTGAAAGCGGCAATGGATCACATTTTGCCTAAACCCTCCCTGCAGTTTTCAAAATATCCCAAACATATTAATTTCGATGCTTGAGCCATATTTTCGAGCCCAATTCTGGTTTTCTGCACGTATTCGCAGTTTGAAATTACGATTCTTAATACCGAAAATACGCAAATTACAAGGAGCAACGTTGGGTAACATTTTGCCCAAACCTCCCATGCAGTTTTCAAAATATATCAAACATTCCAAATTCGACCCTTGAGCCATATTTTGGAGCCAAATTCTGGCTCTCTGCAAGTATTTGCAGTTTGAAATTACGATTTTTATACCGAAAAAATGGCAATTACTGAGAGCGATGATGGGACACATTTTACTCCAAACCCCTCCCCCCTGCAGTTTTTAAAATATCCCATACATCCCAAATTCAACCCCTGAGCCATATTTTGGAGCGAAATTCTGGCTCTCTGCACGTATTCGCAGTTTGAAATTACGACTTTTTATACGGAAAATATGCCAATTACAGAGAGCAGCGATTGGTCACATTTTGCCCAAACCCCCCTGCGGTATAAAAATATCCCAAACCTACCAAATTCGACCCTTGAGCTATATTTTGGAGCCAAATTCTGGCTCTCTGCACGTATTCGCAGTTTTAAATAACGAATTTTTATACCGAAAATATGCCAATTACTGAAAGCAGCGATGATCATATTTTGCCCAAACCCTCCCTGCAGTTTTCAAAATATCCCAAACATCCCAAATTCAACGCTTGAGCCATTTTTTGGAACCAATTTCTGGCTCTCTGCACGTGTTAGTAGTTTGAAGTTACGACTTTTTATTCCGAAAATACGCCAATTTCTGCGAGCGGCGATGGGTCACATTTTGCCCAAACCCCCCTGCAGTTTTCAAAAAATCCCAAACATCCCAAATTCAACCCTTGAGCCTTATTTTGGAGCCAAATTCTGGCTCTCTGCACGTATTCGCAGTTTGAAATTACGATTTTTACACCGAAAATATGCAAATTATTGAGAGCGACGATAGGTCACATTTTGCCCAAACCCCTCTGCAGTTTTCAAAATGTCCCAAACATCCGAAAATGCGACCCTTGAGCCATATTTTGGAGCCAAATTCTGGCTCTCTGCACGTATTCGCAGTTTGAAATTACGACTTTTTATAAAGAAAATATGCCAATTACAGAGAGCAGCGATGGGTCACATTTGCCAAAACCCCTTTGCAGTTTTCTAAATATCCCAAACATCCCAAATTCGACCCTAGAGCCATATTTTGGAGCCAAATTCACGCTCTCTGCACGTCTTAGCAGTTTGAAATTAAGAATTTTTTTAACAGAATATATGTAAATTACTGAGAACAACGATGGGTCACATTTTGTCGAAACCCCCCATGCAGTTTTCAAAATATCCCAAACAACCAAAATTCGACCCTTGAGCCATATTTTGGAGCCAAATTCTGGCTCTCTGCACGTGTTAGTAGTGTGAAGTTACGAATTTTATACCGAAAATATGCTAATTACTAAGAGAGCGCGATTGGTCACATTTTGCCCAAACTACCCTGCAATTTTCAAAATATCCCAAACACCCCAAATTCGACCCTGGAGACATATTTTGGAGCCGAGTTCTGGCTCTCTGCACGTATTCGCAGTTTGAAATTACTACTTTTTGTACCGAAAATATGCCAATTACTGAAAGCGGCGATGATCACATTTTGCCCAAACCCTCCCTGCAGTTTTCGAAATATCCCATACATCCCAAATTCAACGCTTGAGGCATCTTTTGGAGCCAAATTCTGGCTCTCTGCACGGGTTAGTAGTTTGAAGTTACGAATTTTTATACCGAAAATACGCCAATTTCTAAGAGCGGCTATGGGTCACATTTTGCCCACCCCCCCCCCCCTGCAGTTTTCAAAACATCCCAAACATCCCAAATTCTACCCATGAGCTATTTTTGGGAGCCAAATTCTTGCTCTCTGCACGTATTTGCAGTTTGAAATTACGACTTTTTATACCGAAAATATGCCAATTACTGAGAGCGGCGATGGGTCACATTTTGCCCAAACCCTTTCAGCAGTTTTCAAAATATCCCAAACATCCCAAATTCGACGCTTGAGCCATATTTTGGAGCCAAATTCTCGCTCTCTGCACGTCTTAGTAGTTTGAAATTACGACTTTTTCTTCTGAAAATATGCCAATTACTGAGAGCAACGATGGGTCACATTTTGCCCAAACCCCCCATGAAGTATTCAAAATATCCCAAACAGTCAAAATTCGACCTTTGAGCCATATTTTGGAGCCAAATTCTGGCTCTCTTCACGTATTCGCAGTTTTAATTTACAAATTTTTATACGGAAAATATGCCAATTACTGAAAGTGGAGATGGATCACATTTTGCCCTAACCCTCCCTGCAGTTTTTAAAATATCCCAAACATCCCAATTTCGATGCTTTAGCCATCTTTTTGAGCCAAATTCTGGCTCTCTGCACGTGTTAGTAGTGTGAAGTTACGACTTTTATACTGAAAATACGCCAATTTCTGAGAGCGGCGATGGGTCACATTTTGCCCAAACCCCCCCTGCAGTTTTCCAAACATCCCAAACATCAAAAATTCTACCCTTGAGCTATTTTTGGGAGCCAAATTCTTGCTCTCTGCACGTATTTGCAGTTTGAAATTACGACTTTTTATACCGAAAATATGTCAATTACTGAAAGCGGCAATGGATCACATTTTGCCTAAACCCTCCCTGCAGTTTTCAAAATATCCCAAACATATTAATTTCGATGCTTGAGCCATATTTTCGAGCCCAATTCTGGTTTTCTGCACGTATTCGCAGTTTGAAATTACGATTCTTAATACCGAAAATACGCAAATTACAAGGAGCAACGTTGGGTAACATTTTGCCCAAACCTCCCATGCAGTTTTCAAAATATATCAAACATTCCAAATTCGACCCTTGAGCCATATTTTGGAGCCAAATTCTGGCTCTCTGCAAGTATTTGCAGTTTGAAATTACGATTTTTATACCGAAAAAATGGCAATTACTGAGAGCGATGATGGGACACATTTTACTCCAAACCCCTCCCCCCTGCAGTTTTTAAAATATCCCATACATCCCAAATTCAACCCCTGAGCCATATTTTGGAGCGAAATTCTGGCTCTCTGCACGTATTCGCAGTTTGAAATTACGACTTTTTATACGGAAAATATGCCAATTACAGAGAGCAGCGATTGGTCACATTTTGCCCAAACCCCCCTGCGGTATAAAAATATCCCAAACCTACCAAATTCGACCCTTGAGCTATATTTTGGAGCCAAATTCTGGCTCTCTGCACGTATTCGCAGTTTTAAATAACGAATTTTTATACCGAAAATATGCCAATTACTGAAAGCAGCGATGATCATATTTTGCCCAAACCCTCCCTGCAGTTTTCAAAATATCCCAAACATCCCAAATTCAACGCTTGAGCCATTTTTTGGAACCAATTTCTGGCTCTCTGCACGTGTTAGTAGTTTGAAGTTACGACTTTTTATTCCGAAAATACGCCAATTTCTGCGAGCGGCGATGGGTCACATTATGCCCAAACCCCCCTGCAGTTTTCAAAAAATCCCAAACATCCCAAATTCAACCCTTGAGCCTTATTTTGGAGCCAAATTCTGGCTCTCTGCACGTATTCGCAGTTTGAAATTACGATTTTTACACCGAAAATATGCAAATTATTGAGAGCGACGATAGGTCACATTTTGCCCAAACCCCTCTGCAGTTTTCAAAATGTCCCAAACATCCGAAAATACGACCCTTGAGCCATATTTTGGAGCCAAATTCTGGCTCTCTGCACGTATTCGCAGTTTGAAATTACGACTTTTTATAAAGAAAATATGCCAATTACAGAGAGCAGCGATGGGTCACATTTGCCAAAACCCCTTTGCAGTTTTCTAAATATCCCAAACATCCCAAATTCGACCCTAGAGCCATATTTTGGAGCCAAATTCACGCTCTCTGCACGTCTTAGCAGTTTGAAATTAAGAATTTTTTAACAGAATATATGTAAATTACTGAGAACAACGATGGGTCACATTTTGTCGAAACCCCCCATGCAGTTTTCAAAATATCCCAAACAACCAAAATTCGACCCTTGAGCCATATTTTGGAGCCAAATTCTGGCTCTCTGCACGTGTTAGTAGTGTGAAGTTACGACTTTTATACCGAAAATATGCTAATTACTAAGAGAGCGCGATTGGTCACATTTTGCCCAAACTACCCTGCAATTTTCAAAATATCCCAAACACCCCAAATTCGACCCTGGAGACATATTTTGGAGCCGAGTTCTGGCTCTCTGCACGTATTCGCAGTTTGAAATTACTACTTTTTGTACCGAAAATATGCCAATTACTGAAAGCGGCGATGATCACATTTTGCCCAAACCCTCCCTGCAGTTTTCGAAATATCCCATACATCCCAAATTCAACGCTTGAGGCATCTTTTGGAGCCAAATTCTGGCTCTCTGCACGGGTTAGTAGTTTGAAGTTACGAATTTTTATACCGAAAATACGCCAATTTCTAAGAGCGGCTATGGGTCACATTTTGCCCAAACCCCCCCCCCCCCCTGCAGTTTTCAAAACATCCCAAACATCCCAAATTCTACCCATGAGCTATTTTTGGGAGCCAAATTCTTGCTCTCTGCACGTATTTGCAGTTTGAAATTACGACTTTTTATACCGAAAATATGTCAATTACTGAGAGCGGCGATGGGTCACATTTTGCCCAAACCCTTTCAGCAGTTTTCAAAATATCCCAAACATCCCAAATTCGACGCTTGAGCCATATTTTGGAGCCAAATTCTCGCTCTCTGCACGTCTTAGTAGTTTGAAATTACGACTTTTTCTTCTGAAAATATGCCAATTACTGAGAGCAACGATGGGTCACATTTTGCCCAAACCCCCCATGCAGTATTCAAAATATCCCAAAGAGCCAAAATTCGACCTTTGAGCCATATTTTGGAGCCAAATTCTGGCTCTCTGCACGTATTCGCAGTTTTAATTTACGAATTTTTATACGGAAAATATGCCAATTACTGAAAGTGGAGATGGATCACATTTTGCCCTAACCCTCCCTGCAGTTTTTAAAATATCCCAAACATCCCAATTTCGATGATTTAGCCATCTTTTTGAGCCAAATTCTGGCTCTCTGCACGTGTTAGTAGTGTCAAGTTACGACTTTTATACTGAAAATACGCCAATTTCTGAGAGCGGCGATGGGTCACATTTTGCCCAAACCCCCCCCTGCAGTTTTCCAAACATCCCAAACATCAAAAATTCTACCCTTGAGCTATTTTTGGGAGCCAAATTCTTGCTCTCTGCACGTATTTGCAGTTTGAAATTACGACTTTTTATACCGAAAATATGTCAATTACTGAAAGCGGCAATGGATCACATTTTGCCTAAACCCTCCCTGCAGTTTTCAAAATATCCCAAACATATTAATTTCGATGCTTGAGCCATATTTTCGAGCCCAATTCTGGTTTTCTGCACGTATTCGCAGTTTGAAATTACGATTCTTAATACCGAAAATACGCAAATTACAAGGAGCAACGTTGGGTAACATTTTGCCCAAACCTCCCATGCAGTTTTCAAAATATATCAAACATTCCAAATTCGACCCTTGAGCCATATTTTGGAGCCAAATTCTGGCTCTCTGCAAGTATTTGCAGTTTGAAATTACGACTTTTTATACCGAAAAAATGGCAATTACTGAGAGCGATGATGGGACACATTTTACTCCAAACCCCTCCCCCCTGCAGTTTTTAAAATATCCCATACATCCCAAATTCAATCCCTGAGCCATATTTTGGAGCCAAATTCTGGCTCTCTGCACGTATTCGCAGTTTGAAATTACTACTTTTTGTACCGAAAATATGCCAATTACTGAAAGCGGAGATGATCACATTTTGCCCAAACCCTCCCTGCAGTTTTCAAAATACTCCAAACATCCCAAATTCAACGCTTGAGCCATCTTTTGGAGCCAAATTCTGGCTCTCTGCACGTATTCGTTGTTTGAAATTTCGACTTTTTATACCGAAAATTTGCAAGTTTCTGAGAGCGGCGATGGGTCACATTTTGCCCAAACCCCCCCTTGCAGTTTTCAAAATATTCCAAACATCCGAAATTCGACGCCTGACCTATATTTTGGAGCCAAATTCTGGGTCTCTGCATGTATTCGCAGTTTAAAATTACGAGTTTTATACCGAAAACATGCCAATTACTGAAATCGGCGATGGATCATATTTTGCCCAAACCCTTCCTGCAATTTTCAAAATGTTCCAAACATCACAGATTCGACGCTTGAGCCATATTTTGGAGCCAAATTCTGGCTCTCTGCACGTATTCGCAGTTTAAAATTATGAGTTTTATACCGAAATAATTGAAATTACTTAGAGCAGCGATGGGTTACATTTTGCCCAAACCCTTCTGCAGTTTTCAAAATATCCCAAATATCCAAAATTCGACGCTTGAGCCATATTTTGGAGCCAAATTCTGGATCTCTGCACGTATTCGCAGTTTGAAATTACGACTTTTTATACGGAAAATATGCCAATTACAGAGAGCAGCGATTGGTCACATTTTGCCCAAACCCCTCCTGCGGTATAAAAATATCCCAAACCTACCAAATTCGACCCTTGAGCTATATTTTGGAGCCAAATTCTGGCTCTCTGCACGTATTCGCAGTTTGAAATTACGAATTTTTTTACCGAAAATATGCCAATTACTGAAAGCAGCGATGATCACATTTTGCCCAAACCCTCCCTGCAGTTTTCAAAATATCCCAAACATCCCAAATTCAACGCTTGAGCCATTTTTTGGAACCAATTTCTGGCTCTCTGCACGTGTTAGTAGTTTGAAGTTACGACTTTTTATTCCGAAAATACGCCAATTTCTGCGAGCGGCTATGGATCACATTTTGCCCAAACCCTCCCTGCAGTTTTCAAAATATCCCAAACATCCTAAATTCGATGCTTGAGCCATATTTTGGAGCCAAATTCTGGTTCTCTACTCGTATTCGAAGTTTGAAATTATGACTCTTTATACCGAAAATACGCAAATTACTAGGAGCAACGTTGGGTAACATTTTGCTCAAACCTCCTATGCAGTTTTCAAAATATATCAAACATTCCAAATTCGACCCTTGAGCCATATTTTGGAGCCAAATTCTGGCACTCTGCCTGTATTCGCAGTTTGAAATTACGACTTTTTTTACCGAAAATATGCAAATTACTGAGAGCTGCGATGGGTCACATTTTGACCAATCCACCTACTGCAGTTTTTAAAATATCCCAAACATTCCAAATTCGACCCTTGAGCCATATTTTAGAGCCAAATTCTGGCTTTCTGCACGTATTCGCAGTTAGAAATTAATACCTTTTTTTATCGAAAATATGCCAATTACTGAAAGCGGCGATGGGTCACATTTTGCCAAAACCCTCCCTGCAGTTTTCAAAATATCCCAAACATCCCAAATTCAACCCTTGAGCCATATTTTGGAGCCAAATTCTGGCTCTCTGCACGTATTCGCAGTTTGAAATTACGATTTTTACACCGAAAATATGCAAATTATTGAGAGCGACGATAGGTCACATTTTGCCCAAACCCCTCTGCAGTTTTCAAAATGTCCCAAACATCCGAAAATGCGACCCTTGAGCCATATTTTGGAACCAAATTCTGGCTCTCTGCACGTATTCGCAGTTTGAAATTACGACTTTTTATAAAGAAAATATGCCAATTACAGAGAGCAGCGATGGGTCACATTTGCCAAAACCCCTTTGCAGTTTTCTAAATATCCCAAACATCCCAAATTCGTCCCTTGAGCCATATTTTGGAGCCAAATTCACGCTCTCTGCACGTCTTAGTAGTTTGAAATTACGAATTTTTAAACCGAATATATGCCAATTACAGAGAGCAGCGATGGGTCACATTTGCCAAAACCCCTTTGCAGTTTTCAAAATATCCCAAACAACCAAAATTCGACCCTTGAGCCATATTTTGGAGCCAAATTCTGGCTCTCTGCACGTGTTAGTTGTTTGAAGTTACGACTTTTTATACCGCAAATATGCTAATTTTCTAAGAGAGTGCGATTGGTCACATTTTGCCGAAACTCCCCCGCAGTTTTCAAAATATCCCAAACACCCCAAATTCGTCCCTGGAGACATATTTTGGAGCCGAGTTCTGGCTCTCTGCACGTATTCGCAGTTTGAAATTACTACTTTTTGTACCGAAAATATGCCAATTACTGAAAGCGGCGATGATCACATTTTGCCCAAACCCTCCCTGCAGTTTTCAAAATATCCCAAACATCCCAAATTCAACGCTTGAGGCATCTTTTGGAGCCATATTCTGGCTCTCTGCACGTGTTAGTAGTTTGAAGTTACGAATTTTTATACCGAAAATACGCCAATTTCTAAGAGCGGCTATGGGTCACATTTTGCCCAACCCCCCCCCCCCCCTGCAGTTTTCAAAACATCCCAAAAATCCCAAATTCTACCCTTGAGCTTTTTTTGGGAGCCAAATTCTTGCTCTCTGCACGTATTTGCAGTTTGAAATTACGACTTTTTATACCGAAAGTATGCCAATTACTGAGAGCGGCGATGGGTCACATTTTGCCCAACCCCCTTTCCCGTGCAGTTTTCAACATATCCCATACATCCCAAATTCGACCCTTGAGCCATATTTTAGAGCCAAATTCTGGCTCTCTGCACGTATTCGCAGTTTGAAATTACGACTTTTTATTCTGAAAATATGCGAATTACTGTAAGCGGCGATGGATCACATTTTCCCCAAACCCTTTCAGCAGTTTTCAAAATATCCCAAACATCCCAAATTCGACGCTTGAGCCATATTTTGGAGCCAAATTCTCGCTCTCTGCACGTCTTAGTAGTTTGAAATTACGACTTTTTATTCTGAAAATATGCAAATTACTGAGAATTGCGATGGGTCACATTTTGCCCTATCCCCCTACTGCATTTTTTAAAATATCCCAAACATCCCAAATTCAACCCCTGAGCCATATTTTGGAGCCATATTCTGGATCTCTGCATGTATTCGCAGTTTGAAATTACGATTTTTTATACTGAAAATATGCCAATTACTGAGAGAGGAGATGGGTCACATTTTGCCCTATCCCCCTACTGCATTTTTTAAAATATCCCAAACATCCCAAAGTCGACCCTTGAGCCATATTTTGGAGCCAAATTTTGGCTCTCTGCACGAATTCGCAGTTTGAAATTACGACTTTTTATACCCAAAATATGCCAGTTACTGAAATCCAAGATGGATCACAATTTGCCCAAACCCTCTTGCAGTTTTCAAAATATTTCAAAACAATCAAAATTCGACGCTTGAGTCATATTTTTTAGTCAAATTCACGCTCTCTGTAAGTATTCGTAGTTTAAAATTGCGACTTTTATACCGAAAATATGCCAATTACTGAGAGAGGCGATGGGTCACATTTTGCCCAAACCCCCCTGCAATTTTCAAAATATCCCAAACATTCCAAATTCGACGCTTGAGCCATATTTAGGAGCCAAATTTTGGCTCTCTGCACGTATTCGCCGTTTGAAATTACGACTTTTTATACAAAAAATATGCAAATTACTGAGAGCGGCGATGGGACACATTTTACCCAAAACCCTCCCCCCTATGCAGTTTTCAAAATATCCCAAACATCCCAAATTCGACCCCTGAGCCCTATTTAGGAGCTAAATTCTGACTTTTTTTACGCTTTCGCATTTTGAAATTACGACTTCATATACCGAATATATGCAAATTACTGAGAGCAACGATGGGTCACAATTTGCCCAAACCCCCTTGCAGTTTTCAAAATATCCAAAACTCCGAAATTCGACCCTTGAGCCATATTTTGGAGCCAAATTCTGGCTCTATGCACGTATTCGCCGTTTGAAATTACGAATTTTATACCGAAAATATGCCAATTACTGAGAGCGGCGTAGAGTTACATTTTGCCCAAACCCACCATCCAGTTTTCAAAATATCTTAAACATCCAAAATTCGACGCTTTAGGCATATTTTTTAGTCAAATTCTCGCTCTCTGCATGTATTCGCAGTTCGAAATTATGTTTTTTATACTTAAAATATGCAAATTACTGAGAGCAGCGATGGGTCACATTATCCCCCCCCCTTCTTCAGTTTTCAAAATATTCCAAAAATCCTAAGTTCTACGTTTGAGCCATATTCTGTAGCCAAATTCTGGCTCTCTGTACTTATTCGCAGTTAGAAATTTCGATTTTTTATACCGAACATATGCCAATTACTGAAAGCAGAGATGGATCACATTTTGCCCAAAACCCTCTCTGCAGTTTTCAAAATATCTCAAACATCCCAAATTCGATGCTTGAGCCATATTTTGGAGCCAAATTCTGGCTTTCTGCATGTAATCGCTATTTGAACTTGCGAATTTTATACCGAAAATATGCCAATTACTGAGAGCAGCCATGGGTCACATTTTGACCAAACCCACCGTACAGTTTTCAAAATATTTCGAAACATCCCAAATTCGACGCTTGAGCCATATTTTGGAGCAAAATTCTGGCTCTCTGCACGTATTCGCAGTTTGATATTACGATTTTTTATACCCAAAATTTGCCAATTACTGATACCAGCGATGGGTCACATTTTGCCAAACCCCCCTTGCAATTTTCAAAAATTTCAAACATCCCAAATTCGACGCTTGAGCCATATTTCGGAGCCAAATTCTGGATCTCAGCACGTATTCGCAGTTTGAAATTACGAATTTAATACCGAAAATATGCCAATTACTGTATGCCGCGATGGGTCTCATTTTCCCAAACCCCTCCCCCCTGCAGTTCTCAAAATATCCCAAACATCCCAAATTCGACGCTTGAGCCAAATTTTGGAGCCAAATTCTGGCTTCCTGCACGTTTTAGTAGTTTGAAGTTAGGATTTTTATAAGGAAAATATGCCAATTACTGAGAGCGGCGATTGGTCACATTTTGCCCAAACCCAGCCTGCAGTTTTCAAAATATCCAAAACATCCCAAATTCAACGCTTGAGCCATATTTTGGAGGCAAATTCTGGCTCTCTGCACGTATTCGCAGTTTGAAATTACGAATTTTTATACCGAAATTATGCCAATTGCTGAGAGCTGCGATGGGTTACTTTTTGCCCCCCCCCCCCTGCAGTTTTCAAAATATCCCAAACATCCCAAATTCGTCGCTTGAGCCATATTTAGGAGCCAAGTTCTGGCTCTCTACACCTATTCGCCATTTGAAATTACAAATTTTTATACCGAAAATATGCAAATATTTGAGACCGGCGATGGGTCACACTCCCCCCCCCCTGCAGTTTTCAAAATATTCCAAACATCTGAAATTCGACCTTTGAGCCATATTTTGGAGCCAAGTTCTGGCTCTCTGCACGTATTCGCAGTTTGAAATTACGACTTTTTGTACCGAAAATATGTCAATTACTGAGAGTTGGGATGGGTCACATTTTGCCCCCCCCCACCCCTGCAGTTTTCAAAAAATCCCAAACATTCCAAGTTCGACGCTTGAACCATTTTTTGGAGCCGAATTCTGGCTCTCTGCATGTATTCGTAGTATGAAATTTTGACTTTTTTATGCCGAAAAAATGCCAATTACTGAGAGCAGCGATGGGTCACATGTTTCCCAAACGCACTCTGCAGCTTTCAAAATATCCCAAAAATCCCAAATTCAACGCTTGAGCCATATTTTGGAGGCAAATTCTGGCTCTCTGCACGTTTTAGTAGTTTGAAGTTAGGATTTTTTTAATGAAAATATGCCATTTACTGAAAGCGGCGATGGATCACATTGTGTCCAAACCCTCCCTGCAGTTTTCAAAATATCCCAAACATCTCAAATTAAAGCTTGAGTGATATTTTGAAGCCAAATTCTGGCTCTCTGCACGTATTCGCAGTTTGAAATTACGGTTTTTACACCGAAAATATGCCAATTACTTAGAGCGGCGATGGGTCACATTTTGCCCAAACCCCCTTGCAGTTTTCAAAATGTCCCAAACATCCGAGGATGCGACCCTTGAGCCATATTTTGGAAACAAATTCTGACTCTCTGCACGTATTCGCCGTTTGAAATTATGAATTTTATACCGAAAATATGCCAATTACTGAGAGCGGCGATTGGTCACATTTTGCCCAAACCCAGCCTGCAGTTTTCAAAATATCCCAAACATCACAAATTCAACGTCGAGCTATATTTTGGAGCCAAGTTCTGGCTCTCTGCACGTATTCGCAGTTTTAAATTACGAATTTTTATACCGAAAATATGCCAATTATAGAGAGTGGCGATGGATCACATTTTGCCCAAACCCCCCTGCAGTTTTCAAAATATCCCAAACATCCCAAATTCGCCCCTTGAGCCATATTTTGGAGCCAAGTTCTGGCTCTCTGCACGTATTCGCAGTTTTAAATTACTAATTTTACACCGAAAATATGCCAATTACCTAGAGCGGCGATGGGTGACATTTTGCCCAAACCCCCTTGCAGTTTTCAAAATGTCCCAAACATCCGAAAAAGCGACCCATGAGCCATATTTTGGAGCCAAATTCTGACTCTTTGCACGTATTCGCCGTTTGAAATTATTAATTTTATACCGAAAATATGCCAATTAGAAAGAGTGGCGATTGGTCACATTTCGCCCAAACCCAGCCTGCAGTTTTCAAAATATCCCAAACATTCCAAATTCAACGCTTGAGCCATAATTTGGAGGCAAATTCTAGCTCTCAGCACGTATTCGCAAATTTGAAATTACGAATTTTATACCGAAAATATGCAAATTACTGAGAGCAGCGATGGGTCACATTTTGCCCAAACTCCCGTGCAGTTTTGAAAATATCCCAAACCATCCGAATATTTGACCTTTGAGCCATATTTTGGAGCCAAATTCTGGCTCTCTGCACGTATTCGCCGTGTGAAATTACGAATTTTATACCGAAAATATGCCAATTACTGAGAGCGGCGATGGATCACATTTTGCCCAAATCCACCCAGCAGTTTTCAAAATATCCCAAACATCTCAAATTTGAGTCTTGAGCCATATTTTGGAGCCAAATTTTTGCTCTCTTCACGTGTTAGTAGTTTGAAGTTAGGAATTTCTATACCGAAAATATGCAATTTACTGAAAGCGGCGATGGATTACATTTTGTCCAAACCCTCCCTGCAGTTTTCAAAATATCCAAAACATCCCAAATTAAAAACTTGAGACATATTTTGGAGCCAAATTCTGGCTCTCTGCACGTATTCGCTGTTTGAAACTACTACTTTTTATACCGAAAAAATGCCAATTACTGTGAGCGGCGATGGGTCACATTTTGCCCTAACCCCTCCCTCCTGAAGTTTTCAAAATATCCCAAACATACCAAATTCGACCATTGAGCCAAATTTTGGAGCTTTATTCTGGCTCTCTGCACGTATTCTCAGTTTGAAATTACGACTTTTTACACCGAAAATATGCCAATTACAGAGAGCGGCGATGGGTCACATGTTGCCCAAACCCACCCTGCAGCTTTCAAAATATCCCAAACATCCCAAATTCAACGCTTGAGCCATATTTTGGAGGCAAATTCTGGCTCTCTGCACGTTTTAGTAGTGTGAAGTTAGGATTTTTATAAGGAAAATATGCCATTTACTGAAAGCGTCGATGGATTACATTTTGTCCAAACCCTCCCTGCAGTTTTCAAAATATCCCAAACATCTCAAATTCGCCCCTTGAGTCATATTTTGGAGCCAAGCTCTGGCTCTCTGCACGTATTCAAAAGTTTGAAATTACGACTTTTTATACCGAAAATATGCCAATTACAGAGAACGGCGATGGGTCACATTTTGCCCATACCCCCCTGCAGTTTTCAAAATATCCCAAACATCCAAAATTCGACCCGAGAGCCATATTTTGGAGCCAAATTCTGGCTCTCTGCACGCATTCGCAGTTTGAATATACGACTTTTTAAACCGAAAATATGCCAATTACTGAGAGCGGTGATGGGACACATTTTACCCAAACCCCTCCCCCATGCAGTTTTCAAAATATCCCAAACATCCCAAATTCGACCCATGAGCCATATTTTGAAGCCAAATTCTGGCTTTCTGCACGTATTCGCAGTTTGAAATTACGTTTTTCACACCGAAAAAATACAAATTACTGAGAGCGGCGATGGGTCACATTTTGCCCAAACACGCTTGCTGTTTTCAAAATATCCCAAACATCCGAAAATGCGACCCTTGAGCTATATTTTGGAGCAAAATTCTTGCTCTCGGCACGTATACGCCGCTTGAAATTAGGAACTTTATTTCGAGAATATGCCAATTACTTAGAGCGGCGATGGGTCACATTTTGCCAAAACCCACCCAGCTGTTTTCAAAATATTCCAAACATCCCAAATTCAACGCTTAAGCCATATTTTGGAGGCAAATTCTGGCTTTCTGCACGTATTCGCAGTTTGAAATTACGACTTTTTCTACCGAAAATAGGCCAATTACTGAGATCTACGATAGGTCACATTTTGCCCCCCCCCCCCTCTGCAGTTTTCAAAATATCCCAAACATCCCAAAATCGCTGCTTGAGCCATATTTTGTATCCAAATTCTGGCTCTCTACACGTATTCGCAGTTTGAAATTATGACATTTTATACCGAAAATATGCCAATTACTGAGAGCAAAGATGGGTCACATTTTGCCGAAACCCCCCTGCAGTTTTCAAAATATCCAAAACATCCCAAATTCGACGCTTGAGTCATATTTTGGAGCAATATTCTGACTCTCTGCACGTATTCGCAGTTTAAAATTACGAATTTTTATACCGAAAATATGCCAATTACTGAGAGCGGCGATGGGTCACATTTTGCCGAAACCCCCCTGCCGTTTTCAAAATATCCAAAACATCCCAAATTCGACGCTTGAGCCATATTTTGGAGCCAAATTCTGGCTCTCTGCACGTATTCGCAGTTTAAAATTACGACTTATTATTCCGAAAATATGCCAATTACTGAAAGCGGCGATGGATCACATTTTGCCCAAACCCTCCCTGCACTTTTCAAAAAATTTCAAACATCCCATAATCGACGCTTGAGCTATATTTAGGTGCCAAGTTCTGGCTCTCTGCACGTATTCGCAGTTTGAAATTACGACTTTTTATTCCGAAACTATGCTAATTACTGAAAGCGGCGATGGATTACATTTTGCCCAAACCCTCCTTGCAGTTTTCAAAATATCCCAAACATCCCAAATTCGCCCCTTGAGCCATATTTTGAAGCCAAGTTCTGGCTCTCTGCACGTATTCGCAGTTTGAAATTACGAATTTTATACCGAAAATATGCCAATTACTGAAAGTTGGGATGGGTCACATTTTGCCCCCCCCCCCCTGCAGGTTTCAAAAAATCCCAAACATTCCAAGTTCGACGCTTGAACCATATTTTGGAGCCGAATTCTGCCTCTCTGCATGTATTCGTAGTATGAAATTGGGAGTTTTTTATACCGAAAATATGCCAATTACTGAGTGCGCCGATGGATTACATTTTGCCCAAACCCCCCCTGCAATTTTCAAAATAACCCAAACATACCAAATTCGACGCTTGAGCCAAGTTTAGGTGTCAAATTCTGGCTCTCTGCACGTATTCGCAGTTTGAAATTACGACTTTTTATAATCAAAACATGCCAATTACTGAGAGCGGCGATGGGTCACATGTTGCCCAAACCCACCCTGCAGCTTTCAAAATATCCCAAACATCGCAAATTAAAAGCTTGAGTCATATTTTGGAGGCAAATTCTGGCAATCTGCATGTTTTAGTAGTTTGAAGTTAGGCTTTTTATAAGGAAAATATGCCATTTACTGAAAGCGTCAATGGATCACATTTTGCCCAAACCCTCCCTGCACTTTTCAAAATATCCTAAACATCCCAAATTCAACGCTAGAGCCATATTTTGTATCAAAATTCTCGCTCTCTGCACGTATTCGCAGTTTTATATTACGAATTTTTATACCGAAAATATGCCAATTACTGAGAGCAGCGATGATTCACATTTTGCCCAAACCCACCCTGCAGTTTTCAAAAAATCCTAAACATCCCAAATTCGACGCTTGTGCCATATTTTGTATCCAAAGTCTGGCTCTCTACACGTATTCGCAGTTTGAAATTATGACATTTTATACCGAAAATATGCCAATTACTGAGAGCAGCGATGGGTCACACTTTGCCGAAACCCCCCTGCAGTTTTCAAAATATCCAAAACATCCCAAATTCGACCCTTGAGCCATATTTTGGAGCAATATTCTGACTCTCTGCACGTATTCGCAGTTTGAAATTACGAATTTTTATACCGAAAATATGCCAATTACTGACAGCGGCGATGGATCACATTTTGCCCAAACCCCCCTGCAGTTTACAAAATATCCCAAACATCCCAAATATGACCCTTGTGCCATATTTTGGAGCCAAATTCTGGGTCTCTGCACGTATTCGCAGTTTTATATTACGACTTTTTATACCGAAAATATGCCAATTACTGAGAGCGGCGATGGGTCACATTTTGCCCCCCCCCCATCAGTTTTTAAAATATCCCAAACATCCCAAATTCGACGCTTGAGCCATATTCAGAAGCCAAATTCTGACTCTTTGGACGTATTCACAGTTTGAAATTACGAATTTTAATACCAAAAAAATTCCAAATAATGAGAGCGGCGATGGGGTCATATTTTGCCCAAACCCTCCCTGCAGTTTTCAAAATATCCCAAAACTCCCCAAATTCGACCCTTGAGCCATATTTTGGAGCAAAATTCTGACTCTCTGCACGTATTCGCAGTTTGAAATTACGAATTTTTATACCGAAAATATGCCAATTACTGAGAGCGGCGATGGGTCACATTTTGCCGGAACCTCCCCCCCCCCCCTGCAGTTTTCAAAATATCCAAAACATCCCAAATTCGACGCTTGGGCCATATTTTGAACCAAATTCTGGCTCTCTGCACGTATTCGCAATTTGAAATTAGGAATTTTATACCGAAAATATGCCAAATACTGAGAGCGGCGATGGGTCACATTTTGCGCCCCCCCTCCCCCTGCAGTTATCAAAATATTCCAAACATCCCAAATTCGACGCTTGAGAAATATTTTGAAGCCAAATTCTGGCTCTCTGCACGTATTCGCAGTTTATAATTACGACTTTTTAAACCGAAAATATGCCAATTACTGAGAGCGCCGATGGGTCACATTTTGCCCAAACACCCCCCCCCCCCCCTGCAGTTTTCAAAATATCCAAAACATCCCAAATTTAACCCCTGTGCCGTATTTTAGAGCCAAATTCTACCTCTCTGCACGTATTCGCAGTTTGAAATTACGACTTTTTATACCGAAAATATGCCAAATACTGAGAGCGGCGATGGGTCACATTTTGCCCAAACCCCCCCTTCAGTTTTCCAAATATTCCAATCATCCCAAATTCGACGCTTGAGCCATATTTAGGAGCCAAATTCTGGCCCTCTGCACGTATTCGCAGTTTGATATTTCGACTTTTTATACCGAAAATATGCCAATTACTGAGAGCAGCGATGGGTCACATTTGGCCCCCCCCCCCTGCAGTTTTGAAAATATCCCAAACCCAAATTCGACCCTTGAGCCATATTCTGAAGCAAAATTCTGACTCTCTGCACGTATTCGCAGTTTGAAATTAGGACCTTTTTATACCGAAATTGTGCCAATTTCGCCAATTTGTGCCAATCTTTCTCTTGTGCCTTTGCATCCCTCACTTTAGCCTCTGCATCCCTATCTTGAGCCTATTCATCCCTCTATTGAGCCTCTGCATCACTCTCGATAGCCTCTGCCTCACTCTCTTGAGCCTCTGCATCACTCTCGTAAACCTTTGAATCACTCTCTTGAGCCTCTCCATCACTCTTTTGAGCCCCTGCATCCCTCTCTTGAGCCTCTGCATCACTCTCCTGAGCCTCTGCAGCACCCTCTTAAGCCTCTTCATCCCTCTTTTGAGCCTCTGCATCACTTTATTAAGCTTCTGCATCCCTTTCTTGAGCCTCGGCGTCTCTCTCTTGAACTCCTGCATCCCGCCCAGGAGCCTCTGCTTTCCTCTCTTGAGCCTTTGCATCACTCACCTAAGCCTCTGCATCCCTCTCTTGAGCCTCTGCTTCACTCTCAAGAGCCTCTGCATCCCTCTCTTGTGCCTCTGCATCACTCACTAGAGCTGCTGCATTCCTATCTTGAGCCCCTGCATCCCTCTCTTGAGCCTCTGCATCCCTCTCCTAAGCCTCTGCATCACTCTCTTAAGCCTTTGCATCACTCTCGTAAGCCTCTGAATCACTCTCTTGAGCCTCTGCATCCCTCTCTTGAGCTTCTGCATCACTCTCTTGAGCCTCTGCATCCCTCTCTAGAGCCTCTGCATCACTCTCTTGAGCCTCCCATGGACTGAAAATTCACAAAAACGTGGAAAACGGCAAAATATTGCCTAATTCGATGATATTTTGTTTAAATCACATGAAGGGAAAGGAGATGATAAACGTCAAAATATTGCTATATTCGATGATTTTTCGTACGAAACAAAATGCAAGAAAACTTGCTTAAAATGCAATATTATGCGAAATTCTGAGATTTGAAGGCCAAATCACATATCGTGATACTACATGAAATAGTATCGAAATATTGGTAAAAATGAATATATTTACGTAATATCAAACTACATAAAAAACGTGAAAAAAGTCACTATATAATCATATTTGAGGATTTTAACTTCAAATCATAGAGCGCGGTTTCGTATTATTTAGATCCAAGAAAAGACATATGACAATGTTGTTTCCAACAAATGATAAAAAACAATGTGTTTTCATTAGAATTAACTATAATGTTCTTGATTTTCCGTTTATATTAACGAGGGAAGATGTACACGTAAAACCGCTCTAATCCGGCTGAAACGTCGATATATGCAATAAAAACCGAACTTCTCCCCTTTTCTTTATCTTACTCAGTATTTTAACGAGAAACAAATAGATGATTGAAAATGAAGTATTTAAGGCTATTATCTAATCAATTATGTGTTTGCATCATTTCTATCGTATATATATGAATTAAAACCCATGGACTGAAAATTCACAAAAACGTGGAAAACGGCAAAATATTGCCTAATTCGATGATATTTTGTTTAAATCACATGAAGGAAAAGGAGATGATAAACGTCAAAATATTGCTATATTCGATGATTTTTCGTACGAAACAAAATGCAAGAAAACTTGCTTAAAATGCAATATTATGCGAAATTCTGAGATTTGAAGGCCAAATCACATATCGTGATACTACATGAAATAGTATCGAAATATTGGTAAAAATGAATATATTTACGTAATATCAAACTACATGAAAAACGTGAAAAAAGTCACTATATAACCATATTTGAGGATTTTAACTTCAAATCATAGAGCGAGGTTTCGTATTATTTAGATCCAAGAAAAGACATATGACAATGTTGTTTCCAATACAAATGATAAAAAACAATGTGTTTTCATTAGAATTAACTATAATGTTCTTGATTTTCCGTTTATATTAACGATGGAAGATGTACACGTAAAACCGCTCTAATCCGGCTGAAACGTCGATATATGCAATAAAAACCGAACTTCTCCCCTTTTCAATATCTTACTCAGTATTTTAACGAGAAACAAATAGATGATTGAAAATGAAGTATTTAAGGTTATTATCTAATCAATTATGTGTTTGCATCATTTTTATCGTATATATATGAATTAAAACCCATGGACTGAAAATTCACAAAAACGTGGAAAACGGCAAAATATTGCCTAATTCGATGATATTTTGTTTAAATCACATGAAGGAAAAGGAGATGATAAACGTCAAAATATTGCTATATTCGATGATTTTTCGTACGAAACAAAATGCAAGAAAACTTGCTTAAAATGCAATATTATGCGAAATTCTGAGATTTGAAGGCCAAATCACATATCGTGATACTACATGAAATAGTATCGAAATATTGGTAAAAATGAATATATTTACGTAATATCAAACTACATAAAAAACGTGAAAAAAGTCACTATATAATCATATTTGAGGATTTTAACTTCAAATCATAGAGCGCGGTTTCGTATTATTTAGATCCAAGAAAAGACATATGACAATGTTGTTTCCAACAAATGATAAAAAACAATGTGTTTTCATTAGAATTAACTATAATGTTCTTGATTTTCCGTTTATATTAACGAGGGAAGATGTATACGTAAAACCGCTCTAATCCGGCTGAAACGTCGATATATGCAATAAAAACCGAACTTCTCCCCTTTTCTTAATCTTACTCAGTATTTTAACGAGAAACAAATAGATGATTGAAAATGAAGTATTTAAGGCTATTATCTAATCAATTATGTGTTTGCATCATTTCTATCGTATATATATGAATTAAAACCCATGGACTGAAAATTCACAAAAACGTGGAAAACGGCAAAATATTGCCTAATTCGATGATATTTTGTTTAAATCACATGAAGGAAAAGGAGATGATAAACGTCAAAATATTGCTATATTCGATGATTTTTCGTACGAAACAAAATGCAAGAAAACTTGCTTAAAATGCAATATTATGCGAAATTCTGAGATTTGAAGGCCAAATCACATATCGTGATACTACATGAAATAGTATCGAAATATTGGTAAAAATGAATATATTTACGTAATATCAAACTACATGAAAAACGTGAAAAAAGTCACTATATAACCATATTTGAGGATTTTAACTTCAAATCATAGAGCGAGGTTTCGTATTATTTAGATCCAAGAAAAGACATATGACAATGTTGTTTCCAATACAAATGATAAAAAACAATGTGTTTTCATTAGAATTAACTATAATGTTCTTGATTTTCCGTTTATATTAACGATGGAAGATGTACACGTAAAACCGCTCTAATCCGGCTGAAACGTCGATATATGCAATAAAAACCGAACTTCTCCCCTTTTCAATATCTTACTCAGTATTTTAACGAGAAACAAATAGATGATTGAAAATGAAGTATTTAAGGTTATTATCTAATCAATTATGTGTTTGCATCATTTTTATCGTATATATATGAATTAAAACCCATGGACTGAAAATTCACAAAAACGTGGAAAACGGCAAAATATTGCCTAATTCGATGATATTTTGTTTAAATCACATGAAGGAAAAGGAGATGATAAACGTCAAAATATTGCTATATTCGATGATTTTTCGTACGAAACAAAATGCAAGAAAACTTGCTTAAAATGCAATATTATGCGAAATTCTGAGATTTGAAGGCCAAATCACATATCGTGATACTACATGAAATAGTATCGAAATATTGGTAAAAATGAATATATTTACGTAATATCAAACTACATGAAAAACGTGAAAAAAGTACCTATATAACCATATTTGAGGATTTTAACTTCAAATCATAGAGCGAGGTTTCGTATTATTTAGATCCAAGAAAAGACATATGACAATGTTGTTTCCAATACAAATGATAAAAAACAATGTGTTTTCATTAGAATTAACTATAATGTTCTTGATTTTCCGTTTATATTAACGATGGAAGATGTACACGTAAAACCGCTCTAATCCGGCTGAAACGTCGATATATGCAATAAAAACCGAACTTCTCCCCTTTTCAATATCTTACTCAGTATTTTAACGAGAAACAAATAGATGATTGAAAATGAAGTATTTAAGGTTATTATCTAATCAATTATGTGTTTGCATCATTTTTATCGTATATATATGAATTAAAACCCATGGACTGAAAATTCACAAAAACGTGGAAAACGGCAAAATATTGCCTAATTCGATGATATTTTGTTTAAATCACATGAAGGAAAAGGAGATGATAAACGTCAAAATATTGCTATATTCGATGATTTTTCGTACGAAACAAAATGCAAGAAAACTTGCTTAAAATGCAATATTATGCGAAATTCTGAGATTTGAAGGCCAAATCACATATCGTGATACTACATGAAATAGTATCGAAATATTGGTAAAAATGAATATATTTACGTAATATCAAACTACATAAAAAACGTGAAAAAAGTCACTATATAATCATATTTGAGGATTTTAACTTCAAATCATAGAGCGCGGTTTCGTATTATTTAGATCCAAGAAAAGACATATGACAATGTTGTTTCCAATACAAATGATAAAAAACAATGTGTTTTCATTAGAATTAACTATAATGTTCTTGATTTTCCGTTTATATTAACGAGGGAAGATGTACACGTAAAACCGCTCTAATCCGGCTGAAACGTCGATATATGCAATAAAAACCGAACTTCTCCCCTTTTCAATTATCTTACTCAGTATTTTAACGAGAAACAAATAGATGATTGAAAATGAAGTATTTAAGGTTATTATCTAATCAATTATGTGTTTGCATCATTTCTATCGTATATATATGAATTAAAACCCATGGACTGAAAATTCACAAAAACGTGGAAAACGGCAAAATATTGCCTAATTCGATGATATTTTGTTTAAATCACATGAAGGAAAAGGAGATGATAACGTCAAAATATTGCTATATTCGATGATTTTTCGTACGAAACAAAATGCAAGAAAACTTGCTTAAAATGCAATATTATGCGAAATTCTGAGATTTGAAGGCCAAATCACATATCGTGATACTACATGAAATAGTATCGAAATATTGGTAAAAATGAATATATTTACGTAATATCAAACTACATGAAAAAACGTGAAAAAAGTCACTATATAATCATATTTGAGGATTTTAACTTCAAATCATAGAGCGAGGTTTCGTATTATTTAGATCCACGAAAAGACATATGACAATGTTGTTTCCAATACAAATGATAAAAAACAATGTGTTTTCATTAGAATTAACTATAATGTTCTTGATTTTCCGTTTATATTAACGAGGGAAGATGTACACGTAAAACCGCTCTAATCCGGCTGAAACGTCGATATATGCAATAAAAACCGAACTTCTCCCCTTTTCTTTATCTTACTCAGTATTTTAACGAGAAACAAATAGATGATTGAAAATGAAGTATTTAAGGCTATTATCTAATCAATTATGTGTTTGCATCATTTCTATCGTATATATATGAATTAAAACCCATGGACTGAAAATTCACAAAAACGTGGAAAACGGCAAAATATTGCCTAATTCGATGATATTTTGTTTAAATCACATGAAGGAAAAGGAGAATGATAAACGTCAAAATATTGCTATATTCGATGATTTTTCGTACGAAGCAAAATTCAAGAAAACTTGCTTAAAATGCAATATTATGCGAAATTCTGAGATTTGAAGGCCAAATCACATATCGTGATACTACATGAAATAGTATCGAAATATTGGTAAAAATGAATATATTTACGTAATATCAAACTACATGAAAAACGTGAAAAAAGTCACTATATAACCATATTTGAGGATTTTAACTTCAAATCATAGAGCGAGGTTTCGTATTATTTAGATCCAAGAAAAGACATATGACAATGTTGTTTCCAATACAAATGATAAAAAACAATGTGTTTTCATTAGAATTAACTATAATGTTCTTGATTTTCCGTTTATATTAACGAGGGAAGATGTACACGTAAAACCGCTCTAATCCGGCTGAAACGTCGATATATGCAATAAAAACCGAACTTCT